>NW_017728998.1:13126907-13142363 GCF_001723915.1 Gavialis gangeticus | reverse complement strand
GGGGGGGGGGGGGCCTGCACACCCTGGTGGACCTAGAAGTGGACCGAAAGTGCTTCTGGTCCACTTCTGGGTCTGCAGCCAAGCGTGCTGGCGAGCCTTCATATGCACCCCACCACTGCAGCACTGATGAGACCCTGCTACCTAGAGGTATATAGAAAAAACATTTAAAGCTCTCTGTGTCTGAATCTCTGAATCTTTCCAAATCAATTTGGAGGGTTCCGATTCGATTCGGAGAGATTAAAGTGTCCTCTGATTTGATTTGATTTAGATTTAGAGATTTGGCCACTGAATCAGGCTGAATTTTTGCCCAATCAAATCAGGGACCGAAGCTTTGCGCAGCCCTAATACTCAGCAGCTCGTGAGGTGGTCTTGGGGGCATGAACTCCCATGAGGCCTGAGCGGCTTGAGATCAGCCCTAAATACTAGTAAAGACATATTGTTTGGGCAATGAATGAGAAGGGCAGCAGGGATGACAGTCAGACAGTCTATTTGTATTTGCCTAGCATTAAGTAGTAGGGCATAAAAACTGATTAAGATACTACTTAGGGGGTGAGAATTTTGTACAATTTGTGGAACATTTGTAACAAGATGTGTGTAGAGCAACCAAATAAAACTCATCTACGAATCCTCTTCCTTCCCTACATATTCTTATAGCTCCAACTGGGAATGTGCCTTCCTCTACGTTTGGAAAACACTACACTAATTTATATAATAGCACCATTAGCCTTTGAGAAGAGGCAAATAAATAGAGAGCTATTTCCCCTGTCACACTTGTCTCCCTTGCCTCCTCTCCTGTCCCTCACACCCACAATCATAGCACACCTATGAATGGTTGACAACAAGCAAGTTCAAAACTGGGCCTCATCCTGACTGATTTTGAACTGCTAAGTATCAGCTCCCATATGTGTCAGGGAGATATAAAGATGATCAGCATTTGCAACACAGGACCCCAAAATGTGTGTGCTTGCACAGACTAAATTAAGCTTCATTTTTCTAAGTTCATCCAATTAGTGTAGGGGAGGGTGGGCATAATATTGCCCCAAGGGTAAACACCCTTTATTCAATCACAGAGAAGATGCAGCTTGTCTGTTATAATTACCATAAGACAACTGCACCTAATGTCAACTCACCCTCACTGGCCTCTAGTTCATGTAATCTGTCAACAAGCTCTATTTTTCATTGAAATTATTCTTTATCTTTTTTATCATGGGCTTCTTTTTTTTGTGTTTCCAAAGATGCAAGTTTTGCTGATTTTTGCTTAGTGTTTCATTTGTTGAGCTCTTCAACAAGTACAGCCTGATGATGATAAAGGACAGTGTGTGAACTGTGAAGCAGCCTCATTGACCTGCACTATTGGCTTGTATTGACATTCAAGCAGAAGAGATATTCAAACAGTTAAGGTTACAAGAAAGGTGACTTTGATTAAGAGCACAGTAATGCACTGAAATCCCAAATTATGCAGGAGATCATATTCAATATGTAGTTTGCTTTGTTTGTTTCAAGTTTAGAGCTAATGTCATTTCAAGTCTTTAACTCTGGTTATAGTTTTTATCCACTGATTTCCATTACATAATGATGATGTAATTCTCACTATTATTTAGAACTGATGAAAAATGCCTTTTTGTGGTTTGATATGTAACTCAAGATATGTCAACATAAGCATCACAAAGAGCATATTCTTAGGGCTTAATCCACCAAATCACTTAGGCACCTGCCACCTAATTGCTAATGTAGGCAGCATTATATCCTTGTCTACACCCCCATCTGTTGTCTAATATTGGAGGCACCAAAGCTAGGGACAGACATTACACACAAACTGGTTTAAGTGCTCAGAAATTGGTTTAAACCTATAACGGAGCATAAGTTCAGTGCACATAAACCAGTTTCAAAATGGCTGAAACTGGTTAAAGATCAGCTTTGTTGAATGTAGTATCAGACCTAACTGATTTGGGTCAAACTGGCTTCTTCAATGTCTGTCCCAGACCCCTTGCTGGTTTAAGTTAAACCAGAGTCCCCCAGCCTCCCAGATGCTTTGCAGCTCTGGGCTGCGCTGGGCTAAGCTATTCTCTCTGCTCCAAAAAACAGGCTGGCCCCACCCCTCTCCTCCATAGCCAGAGCTCAGGGGGAGGCTGCAGGCACAGCAGTGTCTGCCTGGCTTCCCTTGCTGCTCGCTGCTCAAGAAAGGATTCCCCCTCTCTCCCTCCCATCTCCCATAGCACAGATCCCAGCCCCATGGCCTCTAGTCATGTAGTATGCTAGCTAATGCTGAGAGGTGTCTGTGTCTCCAGTTTCACTGGGACAGGCAGACAGTCTGCTCAGGGCTTTTTGGAGCTAATCAACAGGTAGCTGGTAATGTCCCTCTGTTCCTTGAAAAAACTGTGTAAGAAGAGATTGAACTTATGAGAGAGGTTTGGGGGTTTTTTTGCTTATGAGCTGATAAACACTATGGTTGTATCCTCCTTCTGTTTTGCAGTCCTGTACGGTTTGCAGACAAGGAGAGGGAGATTGAAAAGCTCAGTATCATCAACAGCATTGCACACCCCCACTTTGCCTCAGAGTACTATCTTGGGACAGGGGGCTGGTAACACTCCCACACCTTGAGCAGCGAGCAGGGGAAAACCTGGGATGGTGCAGCCAGGGTCAGGGTTTAAACCCCTTCCTAATCAGAGCATCTTGCCGGGACCCCCCCCCCCCCCCAGCTCAGCACTATGAAATAGAAGGGAGGGCTGCTCAAATGCCCCTCACCTTCTCGCCTGAGCCATGGCAGGCATGCACCTGCATTTCTAGAATGAAAAGGGAATGTCTATCCACCTCCAAATTGGTTCAAGCTTTGCAGGTTAGACTAACCTGCAAAGATTGAATCAATTCAGGCTTAGGCTTTTTGGTACCTAGGGGAATGTCTGTCCCTAGCCCAAAGGCCCCTAGGTACCAATGTAACTCTTTGTAACATTCCATGGACAACTAAACATCTATGTCTGGGCATTCCTAGATCCTGCTAAGCTTTGGCAATTCTGAGCAGCTAGCTGGCCTTGCACATGTCTAACTAGGTCAGGGTGCACAAGCTAAGCATTCTGTCACATTCTTCATCTCTGGAGTTCAATACAGGGAGCATATTCTCCAAGCACACTCTCTAGGTGCTACTTGTGCCCCTCTTTTCAACAACAGCCCAATAGCTAAAGTGGTCAACCTGCATGTGTCCCACACCCTTACTTGAGTTGATGTGCATCTGCTTCTCACTCCCCAGCTGAATTCCCTTGCTGCCAAGCTAATGGAAATTTCGATGTGGCAGGTCTCTGAATCCTTCCTGTTGAAGCATATTATGTATACAGAATGTTTAAATAGTCATTAGGCTGGAGGGATGGTAGGAAATAGGAAAAATGGCCCTATTAGCTATATATTAATTAGTTAAATATCAGTTGAAGCAAAGATTGGAAGCCAGATCTCCCCACATTTGCAGGTAAGTGCCCTAACCAGTAGACGTTTGAAGCAGGATGGGCACATTTGGCTTTCAGTTAAAAAAAAAAGGTATCACTGCATCCTTCTCTTCCCCCTTCCTCTCATCCTTTGCCACATTTTGTGGGAACAAGTCATCCTAGACACCTGCCTCTTGGAAATGATTCACAGCTTTGAATGCCTAGCACAGATGAGCATCTCCTTTCTACCTGGCATTAAGCCATAAGTCCCCAACACTTAAGCCCTACCCCTCTCCTTGGCATTTCCTACTTGCTAGGTTAGGTAGCTCCATTATCAATGCATTGGCCTTTTGGGCTCCCGTTCGTAGGCACTGACTCTCCCCATGCATTCATATAAAGAGTATTGGTGCCTAAAGGAGGGCTGTGGATTCTATAAGGCCACAGGACACATCTAGATTTTGCTCTGTAATGCTCAGCGTTGCAGCCTCTGGCTCCTTTGTGCTCTGTTAACAATGACGAGGGGGGGAAACGACTATTAAAAGAATTTGTAAAGGAAAATGCTCACAACATTTAGTTTGAAACCTGAAATCTTGACAAGCTGTGTTGAACACAGCACTTGCCTGTGGTGAAGCTACATAAGTGAAAAAACAGGGGTAAACTTGAGATTTCCTACTCTTGAAATCTTTCTGATCCCACCTTGCTCCCTCTTGCATGACATGCATACATGCATTTCAGCCCAGGAGTTTTTCAAGAGGGCCATGCCCCCCCCCCCCATGCTCAGTTTTGATCCCAGACAAACAACTTGAGATTTCATGTAAGATAATTGGGTTTGACAAATGTTTTAAACAAACAAGAAAACACAAATCCTTGTAGTCTTATCAAGTGCTTGCCTAGAAAGACCTGCTGAGCCTTTGCTGAAAGAAATGCATTAATCCTTTTAAGTTTAATAAAAGGTTCTTTTATACTTCACTGTATAGTCTCCTGCTGAGTAACTACATTTTGGTAGATTCTCCATTTGTGAAGAAGGAAGGGCAGAGACTCCCATCAAGGCTCAAAGTAAAGAGCAATAAGTGAAAATAATGTACACCTGGATAAAAAAATGGAACACCATTCAGGGGAGGTTTATTATATTGATTAGAGTTAATGGACACCGTCTATCCCTTTCTTCCCCACTGTCCACCCCCAATGTGCTCCCAGTAACTGTCAGTTATCACCCTTTCTTCTAATCTAGCTCTCTAGCAAGTCCAAAATCAATCCCTGTGCAAGGATATGCACTGTTACAATAAGTCTGTTATCGTTGAGTCACAATAGCTGTGCCACACGGTGGGTGTATTTCTATCCAAATAAGAAATAGCATTTTGTTTTCCTTGTTTTCCATTGCATTCACTATAGATGTTACTCCACTGTCAGACAATGACGGAGTCAGGCATTCCAGTAATTTACTGTCAATACAGTAAAACAAATAGACTAGTTTACTTTGTTTCAAGCCCCTGTTGGTCTGGATTTATTTTGGCAGCAGTAATATTTTGTTATTATGACCAGACTTAGGATGCCTATTGCAGGCCTAAATGGCATTTAATATTCTTGACCTAGTGTATCCCCACACGTCAGAAATGACTACCCTCAGCTCATTCAGGCTACATCTGTTCATTCAGTTGCTATTATTAGTGTTTTATTTCTCTACACCCCTTCTTTCTCTGTCTTGTTTCATTTAGTACGTTTCACTTCTGCAAACTAAGTGGGATAACGCATTTTAACTTTACATATATGTGCTTTTATTTTGTATATATATGTATTGATCTGACATACCCGACCCCTCATACTATCCCCTCTAGTGCCCTAAACCATCTAAGAGTATGATCCACCTTCCTATATTTGCCTCTGTGCATAACCTATCTAAGTCTGAATTGGCTGGGGAATAGCATGGGCTGCAGACACCATGCAAGAAAAGGTCTACAATCAGGGTGGTAAGGATGGAGAGGAAACAAAGCCATAGCTGCATCACACTGGAGCTGGATGGATACAAGGGACAAAAGTGTTGCCTGCATTGTATAAAGAGCTGGGGCAGCATAGTCTCTCTTTCTCTCTTGGTAAACAGGTGCTCTGGTAGAAAGGTGTCCGAGTGAACATTTTCCCAATGCTGTTTTTGGGAAGGAACAGCTACAAATTACCCTAAGCTCCAGGTTGTGCCAAAAGACACAATGCAGCTTGATGCTAATTTCCCTGCTAACCACAGTGAGTGGGAAATAGAAACCACTTAACCAACTTCCTGGCACAGGATCCTGTGTGAAAGACTGGTTTTTAAACACATCTCTCTGTATATATTCTAGGGAGAATCTTATTGATATATCTCTGGCCAGCACACCGTGAGGTGTGCAGACAAATCGTATAACATTACCAGCGTGGTCAAAGTGACCTGGTGTGACATGTCACCTAGAACAGAGCTTAGCTCAGAATTGAAGATATAAGATCAGTGTTTTAGTTGCTTGAGATTGTTTTCTTTTGTTATAAAAGGACTTTATGGGCTTAGAGATGTCTCTTTCAGGGATATAAATGCAATCTAAGATTCTCTTGGGGCATTCAGAAGTAAAAGTATTAGTAGCTGAAGAATTCTTCCAAGCAAAATAAGAACAGGACTGAAGTCTGATGCATTACAGAGAGCATGAGTGACTGGTGCCTCCTGAATCTGGGGAGGCACCAGTTCTACCGACAGCATCAGTGTCGGGAGTGGCCCCATCGGGGGGACACATGCACCCCCTACCAGTTGCCTATGACAGAGTCATCTCTGTGCATAAGGCTGTATTACATATAGACGTCAGTTCTTGTTAATGCTATTCACATACTTTCAGAGGTAAAAAAATATATAGGGCTAGGTTTTGTCACTCAGGCTGAGGAGTATCTAATTGTATAAATGGCCTTGTGATTTCAATGGAATTACTTACATAAGAACAACTCAGTGCAATTAAGTGTGAAAGTTTCTGACCCATAGAGATGGGACTAAATAGGAGACACAGAAAGAATCTGTGGTTGGAAATGAAAGTTGTAAATGTATATTCATCAACTCCAGAAGGTCCCCCCCAGGTCTGTAGGCTAAATTGTGAATGTCTGCAAATGGATTTGTTTCTTTCTGTTACAGGACTAGTGTATAGAGTGACAAAGACCGTCACAATACTCTGAATGTCACTATGAATAAAGTATCTTATACAAACCTATTACTTTTTTTTTTTTAAAGGACTTTAGGTGTTTCCCCAGACCTTCCACCTTGTTGATTTTCCCATTTCACCCACCCGGTCATAGAAAGGAGTCCCTACAACTTAAAAAAACAAACAATAAATAGTTATGCAAGGGAGATACTAGATTTGGAAGCAGAAGCATCTAAGAATACGTTCTTACAAATGTGTTTGTGCAGCCCATTCTCTGCAATACCTCACTGACAGTGCAATAAAAACAACAGTAATAATAAGTATATTGTCACATAGTAAATCAATTGATGCAAGTGCATAGATTTTGAATACATAGTGTCTTTTTATTTCTGAAAGGCAATAAAAGGATCAAAGGTTTGTTTTTCCAGTTCACAGGGTTTGCTCTCACTGTCTTTTTTTCACCCTTGTGTTTTTTAAAGGAAAATATTAATTCTAGTTCATTCAGTCTTTCATTAAATGAAAGTTCCTCCATAATTGTTACCAGTGGTGGAAAATACATGACAAATCGTTTATTGAACCTTTTTTTTGCTTATGGAATGTCCCTGATTTGATCCTTGTTTTATTTCATTAAAGCATTATGAATTAATTCTGAATGTCCACTATGGGTAGAATTATGCAGCAGGCCAGCACAGATTTTTGCAACATATAATTTCCATTTGAATCCTCCTGAAAAGATCCAGTAGTGAATCAGCCTACTGCCAATCTTCTCTACATGGATGAACTTCACACACTGATTGGTTTTGTTCATGGGCTTGAACAGGGCTAGAACTGGTCAAGGATTGTTTGATGAAATGTTGGAAATACCATTTTTTTTTAAATCAAGGGTTTCATTGGAAATTATCAGTTTCAAATAGTTTACCCTTAAAAGCAAGGGGGAAAAGGTTTCTGCCAAGAAATAGATGTGGGCTTTTAAAAATCAAATTTTGTATTTGGAAATTTTTTTTTTAATTTTAATAGACAAGATCCAAAAATAAATATTTCAAATTGATCGAAAAATGTGTTTCAAATATTCTAAATTTCTACTTTTCACATCCATTTTGGGACTGAGAATATTTTTGATATCTCAGATCTTTTCTTGGTACAGGAAGGTTATTTGCCACCCTTCTCTAATCAGGGCTTCAGTACATTTGGCATGGATTATTTATTTGATTTCTATGCCACCCTCCGCAAAAAGATTCAGGGTAGCTTACAATTACAAAAACAGATAAAATAATAAAACAATCACTTCCCAAAGAACAACCAAGGTTAACCCCACCTGCTAAAAGTCCAACCAAATGAAAAGGTTTTACGCTGCTTCAGATATTCACTTCCTAATAATACTCCCCAATACAGCTTTGACATTTGCTTTCTGTGAATATGCCTGATGGTAGAATTTGATGGGAAATATATTTATGGAAGGTGAACACAAAAGGCCTACAGGCCTTTTACCATCTAAAATCTGTGTGACTATTCAAGGGAAAATATTGGGCAGTAACCTCAGGTATACTACTATTCTGCTCTTCATTAACCCAGACTGGCTTTTTGGTCTCCACTATATCTTTAACAAGTTAAAATGACGTAGACATTTGTCTTTATACAGACATAAAATATATTCTGTTGTAGATGACCAGAGTAAACGTCCAGTTTCATCCTAGACAATGAAAATGTGATTGTAGTTTAAATTACTGTATGATCATTCCAAATGTGTCTACTTTGTGTTGTACACGGGTGAGCAGAGCTCTTAGTTTGTACAATTGGAGGACCAAAAGCAACCCTTAGAGAACCCCACTGGTTCGCCATACATCAAGAACACACTTCCAGTGCTCCTATTGAGCAAGCAGATAGCAATGGCTTCTTTAGGGTATGATCTATCCCTTACTGAAGTCTATGAAAAAGGTGGGGATTCATATTGGAATCAAATGAAAGTAATTGTTATTTTCTTTAAACTCAGAATAATTAAAAAACACAGCAAGTGAATTTGATGTTGGAAACCCAGCATACTGGAAAAGATGCCAATGGTTTTGCATGTTTTCAGGGAGAGAAAAAAAGGGTTTGTACAGACACTAGCATCCAGTTTACAAATAGTCTCATAAGTGATTCTAGCACATAATGAACCTCGCTGTGTCCAGCCTTCCAGTTCATCACAGCTCTGTTGGATCCAGGTAGATGTGGCTCTTTCTCAACACAAATAATGTTTCACAGCTTTCATCCTCTTTTTTAAATCATATCAATAATAACAATATATATTTTTGTGGGCTAAATTCGGCCTTCTTCTAAGAGGCATCTCAAACAAATTTGGTTTTTTGGGTTTTTTTTAATCTTTACATTCAGACTGTAAGTTGGAATGAAAGATGTAGATTCTATACAATAAAACAAAAAGGGCTCTGGGAAAATGATAGTTTTGCCAAATTTTTGTCTATTTTTCACCTGGGAAGCTGGATTGAATCTCAGTTAATAGATACGTTTAGAATTTGTTTTTTTTTCTTAAGCCTTGAGGGATATATATTTTTGTGCCAGAAATTGACCTGTGCGTGCGATTCATATTATAGGCATATTTTTTTATACGGCCAACTTTTGCCACCAGTAAAGGATTTCAAGTCTCAGCCAAGTGGAAAATATATCCCTGGGTATCTATGCTGCCTAGTAAAGCTAGGAGATTTAGACATTCAAGACACAAGCTGATTGTGAAAGCACCCTCTGCTAATATAAACCTATGCAGTGCTAAAACGATGCTGACAACCCCCGCAAACCTTTAAATAGCCATTTCCAAGCTGGCAGATCTAAATTGCAGCAAAACAAAGTAATCACACAAAGAATTCTTTGCAAATTAAAACAATTCCATGTTGCCTCTCTACGCTCTGGAGCTTCACAAATAACAATGCAGTATCTGAAACCATTTTTCTTATTTGCTTTTATGGGAGATACCTTTCTGTGCTAAAAGTAAGCAAATGCTCTTTGCCAGTAAAAGGCATGTTAGCAAACAATGCTAATTACAAAAAGAAGCAATCATGCTTACACTTTTATAGGAGTTTGAGGAGTTTTCAAGTAGTTTAAGGAGTGTATTGTGTGTCATTGTATTTCTCTTAGTCATAGACAGAGCAGATAGTCGTTTCTTATGAATCATTTATCCAGTGAATTTAGTTCTTTTCTGTTCAACGCTTTTTGTCATGCATATGTGATTAAAAAAACCAAAAAGTGCTTTGCAGTTGTTCAAGGCATGTGGCTCGCTTACAGAGTCCTCTCTATGAATAATCGCTCTTCAATTGTTTTCAAAATATGATGAGTCACCAGAGTTATGTGACAGTATTTATTAACCTAGAAGGAGACCCTTTAACCATTCACGGATCATTTCTTGATCTTTGTAGCTTTCTGATGAATCTATTGAAGGTGCAATTCACTGCTGTGCAAAAGGCCAGTGCAAGGCACATACAACCACGTAAACTGCCAAGATACCATGGTATCTGTCATGGTGTCGAGCCATTCCTACAGCCCTCCCCCCTATAATAGGCTGGTCTCAGTAGGGGCGCACAGCCTTGCTGAAGTCAGGGTTTCAGTGGGGGAGGATTTTGCCCACAGTATAATTGAGGAGGAGCCTTGTATGGAGAATGTAAGATTTTTTTGTAATATTTTTAAAAATAAGATACGTGACTCAGTTTACCTGTTCATTTTTGATACAACTCATTGGATGTGGAGGGAGGGTGAGAGTGGGGTGTTAAATAGCGTGCCTGAGCTGGTATGAATGAAACATCAAGGACTATTCATATGGAGAGAGAACCCTAGAGAGACAGTGACTATATATATTCAGATGGAAACACCTGGAGGACAATGGTAGATGAGGATGAGGAAAGTGAATTCCTTATCTGCTTTGCCAGGGAAAGAATGACATTTCCCCAAAGGGAGGGCAAGGAAACCCAGATACGGATGCTGGTCTTTAAAGTTCTCAGGGCAGAGAGACTCACTGAATCCCACAGAAAGCTTGAGAAAAGAAACCACAAAAGACTGGGGAAGCGGGGAGGATGGTTCTGCTAAGATGCACTCTAATTTAATCCAGACATAAGGTCCTGATATTCTGTACTTTTGAAGACTAATTACACTGATTTGTTCTGTAAAGGCTATCCTGTGTCACTATTGCCATGCAGTGGTTGTATTGTCCCCAAAATTAGGGAAGTGCCTAACAGAATTCATGTGGATGTCTTACAGGGCCACACTGGAAAACTAGGGTGTGGTAGTCAGGCACAGACCAACAAATCCCAGTTGGCTCAGCCTTTAAGTAAGCACATTCAGGACCTGCCAATTACTAAAGGCATTCACAAAACAACTTCATCACGGTTGTGGCATTGAGTACCCTGTAACTCTGGCGCACGGACATGATGAAGAGCTCTTGTAATATTGCTGATAGGATTGGAGTTGTAAAAGGGCCTTAAAGAGAGACTGCTGGGGAAGACCTCTGACAACAGCTGTTGGAAACATGACTTTCTAGCAATGATACAAGTACCAGCAGCTGCCTTAAAACCCCAGGCCCTGCTGCTCGGTGGGTAATAGTGAAAGCAGTGGGGCCAGGCACGCCTAGAGAGAGACACCTGAACCCAAGGGGGTGTAAGATCCCAGACCCTAGTGAGAGGGCAGAGTTGGGGCTAGGCACACCTAGAGAGAGGAAACTGAGCCCAAGGGGTGTACAACTCTGAGCCCTAGTGTAGGGGGCAAGAGTAATGAGTCACCTGGGGAGGGACTTGAGTCAGAGCTCTGTCTAGGGCCAAGCAAATTGGGTGGTCACTGCTCAGATGAGGTTCACAGACAAGACACAAAAGGCTGCACCAGGGCCAGTCAAGGGATGTGAGTAAGTAAGCCTGACAGACTATGGGATCTGCTCAAGGGAGCAGGGCAGGCAGAGTGTGGCCCCATGCAGGGCAGTGAGTAAGAGACCCAGTAAGAGCCAGTGGAGAGCTAGAGGTCTGGTGAGAGCAGGTGGTATGAATGAGGCCCATTGGGGGTGGAGTGAAAGGATGAATGTGTGTGGCCTAGCAAGGGACTGAGTTTGGACCGGCCTCAAGCTGGACCATAAAGCAACTCTAGGATGTCATCTGAGAGTCATGGGACACCATAAGAAGAGGTTGAAGTCGTGTGTGAACCCCCTTGCATTAAGGTATTAAATGGGCAGACTCCCACCTATTCCAACAGATTGATTTACAACAAGTCGTGGCAAGAAAGATGGAGCATCCTGCCCTAAATGAAGTGGTGGGCTGGTATGGTGACCGATCAACAGTAGGTGCCCTCATCACAATCGGAGATAATCCAGCCCTGGAGTGGCATAACTTTGAGCTGCCTAACAAGTGTTCAAAACTATTTTTGTGTGTTAACGAGCTGGCAATCCAACTGTAAAAAGCTCAAGAAGTTACCCAAAATTATTGTGTAATAAGGCCCAAAGACACAGACCGCACAGAAGCATTACTCTTCTACTGGGAGAATCATGGCACTCTTGATAGAAACTGCCAGCATACAAGTGTTCATCCAGTTTCTCCTGGAGGAAACATCCAGGAGAATGCTCTTCTAGGTTGATGCCTTGAAGATTTTCCCTGCAAAGGAATTTCTCTTACTACAATGAACACCTGTATGCTGGACTCCTCTGTGACTGGGAGGAGTCAAGCAGCAGCTTCTCCTTGTGTGTTCCCCAGACTGGGGGGAATCTAGTCTGGAAGATGCAGGGGCATTTCCCCACAGCTTCACCTTTCCCAATCATAGAGGAGTCGCAACTGGAAAGGGAGGAGAGGAGCAGCCAGGCAATGCCTCTGGCATGTCTCCCAGACCTGGCACAGCCCAGTGTGAGATGCATTGTCTTGCTGCTTCACTCCCCTCAGGGACCAGGAATGAAGCGGCTACTGCTCCCCATGCCATCCCCAGACTGGAATCACTGGTTTGGTGAAGGTGTGAGGTGCACAGGAGAGGGGATGACTGCAGGCTATAACACCTGCATCCTCGCTCTCCTCGAATGATTTCTAGTGCTGGAAATTTCCCAGAAGTTTCTAGGACTGGGAATGAATGCCTGTTCATACCCATAATCCTACTGCCGAGCTAATAATACCCAAGCTGGGTACTGCTGTTTTGGATTAAAATACAGCGTCTTTGTGTGCATATTTTTGGGTCTTTGGCTTTATGGGTAGATTTTACAGGCTCCAATGTTTGCATGCTTTCTTTTTAATAACAATAATAATAAAAAGCTATGGAAGTCTGTAAAAGCAATCCATAAAAAGCATCCTTTAGGATGCCTTTCAACATGCCGATTTTTTTTTTTTTTCAGTCTAAATCCTAAAAAAATCCCTGTGAGCTACTATTCCAGTAAAAGATGCAAGGTAGTTACAGTAATTAATTTCACCAACTCCCTATGCAAAGCCAGAGACAAAGAGTGTCTACGGAGTCTTTCAGGGAGAAGAGTACTTTAGGCATTGCAGAATATAGCAAAGCACCATGCCCAGAAGACAGCAACTGAGCTAGGCTGAAAGTTGTGGGAAAATAAAACTGGTGATTGTGAAATAGCAAGCAGACCTCAGCCGAGCTGGAACACTGGCTGCACAGGTAAAAAGTATTAGAATAATAATGAAGGGAAGATGGCACATACCTGTTAACACCTGCTGACTGCATTTAAGAGGGTCCCTGAAAGCAGGCTCTGGTCCTCCCCAGTCATTTGAGCTGGAGCCTCCATGGAAGATGCAGAGGCAGGAAAAGTTTCTGCCTCTCCAAGTAAGCAGGGAATATTTCTGCCTCTGCATGGGGAGCCTGGGGGGACACCTGAGAAACGCACCTGGACCTTTCTCCACATGCTGCTAGTCAGACTGTGGCAAAGCCTGGAAATGAGGCAGTGGAAAGCAGCTCTGAGCATGAATCAAGCAGCATGTTTGAGACTGAGAACTCAAGGACAGCTCTGAGCATGAGCTCGGGGCTGTGTGAAACTGGCTCAGATGCCTGATTTCTGAGCTTTGGCATGCACTGAGGGGGGTCAAGTAGGCAGGGAATGTTTCTCAGCACCACTGCCAGGCTCATCATAGAGGTTGTGTAGACATGCCCCCCATAACAAATAACTAATATAAATGCATATGAATAGTTTAAGCTGATTGAATAAAGGGGCCCAGCGGTCTTTCCTGCCCAGAGCAGGGGGGGCTGGACCCAATGATCTCACAAGGTCCCTTCCAGCCCTGAACTTCCATGGGAATCTGTGAACAGTACCTAGGAGCCACGTTTCTTGAAGCATCGTTGCTGTTTCCAACAAAAAGCAGTATCTATTCATTTTTCATCATCGAACACTCCTGAATCCTTTCTTAACCCATTTTAAAATGCAGGCTAAAAGCTTATACGTGGTATAATCTGGTAACTTTCTTTGAGTCACTCTTAAAAAAAAAAAAAGGCATCTATTCAAGACTTTTTTCAATAAGGAAAGGCCAAGGTGGTTCATAAGCTCTGTTCTATTTAAACAGAGTATGAGGCTGGGCACTTACCCAGTTTTATTGCTGCACCTGATCTTGGTCGTGGAAGGATGACTCGTATTTCACTAATCCCGTCAGCATTCCTGACTGCTCTAGAGAGAGAGATTATTTGTCAGAAAACTCACCTTGTCAGGAAGATGACAAACAAAGAGGGAGAAGAGGAAGCAGCACTTTTATGACATGGCCTTCAGCCCTTTGTTTTTCAAAGGATCCTTCCTGCAATTTATGTCTGTGTGGGTTAGAAGTGTGTTTTAATTTTGCCCTTGAGATGCAGTGCAAGCGCTAACGACTGCGAATATTCATCCCTAGCAAACATTGCACTGAATGGAGATTCTGATGTCAATTTGTTAAAGCTGGTTCCCAATGCCACCGCATATCTAATGTTTTTCAGACTTCCTTTCGATTCATCCAGCAAGATATGCAGCAGTTTAAAGATAAGTAGCAATACCAAACTCCTATTAGTGTTATTGCTGCTATTTTCACAAGGGAGTACCATAATGTAACAAGGAGTTCCTTTAAGCTGGTAACTGTTCCAATTAGAACTGAGGAAATAGAGATCATTAAAACAAACATTGGAAGAAGAAAGATATTTTAGCTGCTTCACAAATCATGGTTATGACCAGGTAAGAAAGATGAAGAGCAGTAGACGATTGATCCAAACCAATTGCATAAGCTGCCAATGAGGCAATATTAGATGGAGTGGTAAGATGGAAGGGAAGGATGAAATGAGGAGTAACTTCCCTTGCTTTTTCATCTTGAACTTAAGGTCTATCTACTCTGCAGTCACCAAAATCCTTTATAAGTCAAATGACAGAATAGCGGCATGCTTTGAAGGTTGGATTCAATGGAAATCAGAGCTGTCCTAGTATACTGGGGAGGGGTCAGTCATGACCATCTACTGCCAGTTTGAAGGGAAAGCCGAAGAGTATAACTTCTAGGACTGTGTGAAGCAGCTAGTATTCACTGTGGATTCAGCCAATTCTGGGGAGAGTGATTCGATTCAGTGATTTGAATCACTGTCCCGAATCGATTTGACTGAATCTGATTTGGAGAATCAGCCAGGTCCCATCCCCCGCAGCCTGGCAATGGCTGCCCCACCTGTCCCAGCTCCCAGCTCTTTTGGGGAAAAAAGCCCCAACTCAGTGGGTGCTGCTGGGCAGGGTGTGATCCCTGCTGCCTCCCACTGCCCCATGTTGCATGGGGAGCTCTGCACGAGCCCCCTGCCCCCGCCCCACTTCCCCAGCCCCCCCACAGGTGCCCTGCCCAGGCCAGCTTTGGCCCTTAAAGAAAAAAAACCAAGAAAACCCCATACTCACTGCTCCTGCTGGGGGGGGGGGGATCCCCACTGCCCTGCGCCACATGGGGGGCTCTGCACAAGCCCTGCAA
>NW_017728998.1:13106398-13121907 GCF_001723915.1 Gavialis gangeticus | reverse complement strand
GGGCTCTGCACAAGCCCTGCAAAGGCCCAAGGCTGCTGCAAGGGTGGTGAATCCCAGGGCTTTTCATTTTTTTTTTTTCTTAACGGGCCAGAGCTGGCCTGGGCAGGACACCCATGGGGGAGCAGGAGCGGTTGGGGGACTCATGCAGAGCCCCCCATGCAGCGTGGGGCAGTGGGGATCTCCGCCCTGCCCAGCAGCACCTGGTGAGCACTGGGGATTTTCTTTAAAGCACTGGGAGCTGGGGTGGGCAGGGCAGGGGTCGGGGAGGCTGGGGGACTGGTGAGGGTTGGGGGGTTGGCAGGTATCCCCCCATGGTTCCCTCCCCCAGTTCCCCCTTCCCCACCCCTAGTACCTACCAGCTCAGAGTCAGCTGCAGCTCCCTGCTGCAGCCACCGGGGACGGTGCAATTCATCAAAGTTCTCCGAATCTTTGCCTAAGATTCAGAGAGCTTTGAATAGATTCAGACCTTTAAATTCATCCCCTGATTTGATTTGGATTCAGAGATTCGGTGACCGAATCAGGCTGAATCTCCTCTGAATCCAATCACCACCCGAAGCTTTGCACAGTCCTAATAACTTCGCTCACTGTGTCCTTGTCCTGATTGTGCCAAAAGATCATTTCAAACATCTCTGCTGAAAGCAGCACTTTTGGATTCATATATTATCTGATTTGAACCAGACTGCAGGTGTTTTCAAAGTCCATCTCAGGGGAACATGTCCTGAAGCCCCCTGCCTTCATTTCAAAGGACACAAGCTGAAATGCCATTATAATACATGTATTTTTATGGACATTGTAGAGGCATTAGTAGCCCAAGTCCTTCATCTAAGTGTACTTTCTTAGGAATACTACCTCCTGGTTTTGCCTATTATGAAGATGTAGCAGTTTTGTTTAAATCAGAAAGCAATCAAATAATCCCCTCCCCCCTCACTTATTCCTGCTATCCTTATGAACACCCATCCACCCCTACACACACTGAGAAATAGAAAATTAAGGGTGATCATTTTTGTTGGGACCCATATCAGTATTGTCTCATCATACAAGTCTCTCCTTGGCATGTCTCCTTGAACTTATAATTCATCACATGAGACTGCTTACATAGTGTCATCTGAATGGCTGTGATGCTGCACGGCATGATAGTTTAAACTGACGGGACTGGATATGCATGGCTGATTTTTCTTTGGAAGGAGAAACAAAAATCAATTTACAAACAACAAGTATTTTCTTTCACAGGCAGAACACCTCTTGCCTTAATTTGAGCAGCTGGCCAGACAGCAGCAAGCAGTTGAAATTTATAATGCCACTTTAATTTCCTTGAGTAGCATGCACACAGATTCCCCTGGATGTGCCATTGTGCAAAAGCTGCAGTTTCATTGAAGGTGCATAAAGTTTGAATGCCCTGGGTTCTGGTTCTGAATGTGCCACTAACTACAACCTTGCACAAACCTTTTTATGTTTATGCATCTGATCTTTGCCATCTCTGAACTGGAGACGATATCATTTACCCATCTTTGTATTGTTCCTTACCTGTAAATGTGCAGTAGTTAAAGAGCATTAGCATTAATTTACTAATTTATTGTAGCCCCCAACATCAGGTCAGATGTATATTTACAGTGCACATATACACTACTTTTTCTGTTCCTCCAGTGTTTCTCACTTTTTTGGTACAATATTAGATTTCTCCACTGTGGTTCTCTTACTTTTATGCCATTTCCTGGCATCACTTTTTAGGGTTCAGCTCAGCTTTTGAATCGCATACCCTCTAACACATTGCAAGTGTAAAAACCTTTTGGCTTTTCACTGTGATTCGGGCACCTAAACTGATGGGCCTTTGGCCCCAGCAGAATGCACAGTGGAGCTGGGGCCATCCTTTGTACTCCATAGAGAGAGTATTGAAAGCTGATGCCATTTCAGAACAATAAAAACAGTTATGGTGCCAGTGAGACACTGAGGTTTTTATTCTATACTTAACTACAGATGGTAATGTGTACAAATACGACTAGTTCTTTTATGGTGCAAAAGATGTAATTAGAATATAAATAAATATTCATTGGGATTTCTACTTAAAAAGAATAATTTAATTAGTTACGACAATGTTGATGCCAAAATAGAGAACAAAATTACATTTGAATATAGAAGAAAATTCCACTCCCCTATGGCTTATGCTTTTAAAAATATCCATTTGTTTAAATGCCATTTTCTTTTCCCTGTGTGGCTCGTGAGCAAGGCTTTCCTGTAGGTCAAACCAGTGAATAGTTTCAAATGGAAAAAACAAAACAAAAACCAAAGATATGTTCTTATATTAAAATTCCTTGGTGACAATTCCCATTGTGGAGAACTCTCTGCTTGTATTAACCATTGTTTTGAGTTTAACCCATGCTTTTGGGAGTTGTGAGAGGCCCATTAGCTTCATCAGCATTACTCTGCGCTCATTTAAAGCACTGGTCCATTTTATGCTGAAACACGTCTCTGTTAGCAGGGAGAGAGAGCTTCCATTTTATCCCTTAATTTACAAATAAAATCACCACCTTTGCAAGGCCATAAGGGTTTTATCACTTTTTATTATGTAGTAAGTAGGAGCAGTCTCTTCCCTAAAATATTTTTACATGAGTTTTGTTCATTTCATTAGACTTTATGCACATTTTAGTTGTTCCTGTAACTTGGACACTGGCTGGAATAAGCCCATGGAAGACTCCCTGGTGATCTGGTTCCCAGTACATCTGATCACATATGTACAGACAATCAGAATTAGGCCAGGTCCACTGTAAGGAGCAGTGGCTGCTTCAGGTCCCCTGCACTGTTCCAGGTGGGCAGCCTCCAGAAGCAATATCACCATAGCTGCTCTGTGCTTTGGGTGGTCTAATTAGCATGGCTAATTAACCCATTTCCATGTCATTGTAAATTAGCCCACCCACAGCAGTATATGCAGAAGGTAATGCTGCTTCTGGTTTAGGAAGTAGCTCATCTAGAGCAGCTCTAATGTTTTATGCATGGTTTTCCGATGCAAATATTGATTTTAAGTTTTTTTAATCAAACTTTTTTATGTGGCAAGGGACAAAACCCTTTGTGAACCAAAATTATTGTCGACAAAATGCTATTAATTGTAATGGATCTACTAGTGCTTTAAACTGGTTTAGATGGGGAGAAAGAGGTCATCTGGCTTCCACTGCCAAGTGAAGCCTGCCTTAAGATCTCTGCTGAATTGGTGTCATAACCTGCAGTATTTGAGCAATAACAAGGAGATCTTAGAAAGAGGAGAATGGGTTTGTAAGTATTTCAGGGGGAAAGATCTCAGAAATGCAACAAAAACCTTGTGTTCATGCTATGTTTGTGAGGTTTTTTTAAAAGCCATGAGGTGGCATCTGACTCCCATTAGCCTCAATGAGGTCAACCTTTCACCTAGAGTTTATTGGGGGAAAATTAGAAAAAAGATTTAGGTGGGAAAGCTGCCACTTTGCTTGGGTATTATCGATGTACAGATCAGTCATAAAACCCAGAGACGTCCTTCACCAAACATTAGCATGACTATTCAAATGACTATCTGCAAGAGTCAGGAAATATTGTTAGAACTTCACCTCATTCTTGTATGATACATTCCTTTTTTTTTTTTCAGCTGGAAAAAAGAGTTTTATCCACAATAGTTTCATTGCCTTAGCATTGGCAGAAACTGTAATCCAATATTTTCATTATAATTGTTACATTTTTTTCTAAACTCATATGCATCATAGAAAATGAAGTGGAACTGGAATAAATGGCATTGTCAACTCCACAAACCTTAAGTAAGTTTAATGCTCGCTACTGCCATTGGTATTCAATATCACTAGATATTTTACCTTGAATAATCACTGATGGACATTGATTTTGTCTTTGCTCTTCACAGCACAGCAAAATTAATGTGAAAGTCAGAGTCAAATGAGTCCCAGTGGTGTCCTCCACTCTGCTGAGAGCACATTTCAGATACTGAAGAACTGGCAACAAGCTCAGACCCATAGTATCTTCTATTGCAACAATTAATGGATATGAATAGTTCTCACCGGAGGGATTCAGGTTACCTTTGTATCAACTTTAGAGGTTAGACTCCTGAAACAGACAATGAGGTTAATGTATGGTAGTTTATGAACTGATTAATTCTTGCCCTTAAATTCAATTAAATACTATAGATCCTTTTATCTCCCTTGTAACAATGATTCTGAGAGTCATTTGTATATTGTAATAAAATGCCAGCAAGGGGATCATAATTACTGTAAAGTTTAGTGTTAGAAAAATATTGTATAGTAAATTGCCTGGTATTCTACTATAAACAGAGTGGTTAACATTGTTGCTTTGGACTCCAGATTTTTTTTCCTTTGAATATAATAGTTCAGGCATTGTGGTCTTCAATTTCCTACTCCCATCAATTAGGTTAGAATTCAAGGGGAATTTGTGGTTAAGGTTAGCTATATGAATAGTCTTGCTCAGATATGTGATGGAAAAAAAGCAGGATGCTCATGACAGCTACCTTGAAATTTCTAGCAATACCTGCAGATAGAACATAATTCAAAACTGTATGACTGTAGGGCAGATGGTAAATAGATCTTAGAGACATAATACATATGCCCAACGTGGGATAAATTTCTGTTTTTCTTTCTGACCTACGTTGGGGGTAGATGGAGTGACAGCAACTGAATGAAGGCTCTCTGAGAACAGGCCAAAATGCCTTGGGGAAACCTGGGAGCTGCAATCCTTGGAGCTGTTGCAATTCCTTATAACAGCTTTATCTTGAGCCCCTGTTGTCAGGTACCAATAAATATTCAAGACAAAAATACAGACTTCAGCCTAAAATAGACAGTGCATCTACCTCAGCTAGGCCTTCTACCTTGCATTGGTATAAATGCAGTGGTTGTTGGTCTACTTTGCCTTAAATCTTTATTGATTAAGGGGGGCTACTTTGATCTGAGTTTCAGTACTGCCAATGTGAAGCAAGCAAAGGTCATGAATAAAACCCCTAAAATTAATGAACTCCTAAATAAATCAACCTGTAGTTTTGGTCTCTCTTTTGACTTTTGGCCTCCCTTTTGCTTTTTTCAGAAAATCAGTCTTTTGTGCACACCAAACATGCTGCTTAGAAGAAACTAGTATGCACATAAATGACAGCTGAGCATTGGTATAACTGCAATTGTTGGCACTTAAGCACAGGCTGGCTTGTTCCCACCTGTGGCAAAATGAGATTGCTGTGTCTATCTGCTGAAAGGAAGCAGACACCCCACTCCCCACCCCCTCCACAGAGAGCACCCCCAGGGGTCCATGCATTTTGTTCTCTACCCCTAATGGCTTTCCTGCACTGTGCCTGCAATCATTTGGAGTCATTACCTAGTTCAAGTCTAGATGTAGCCAGAGACAGGGGGTGGGTGTTAGGGCTGTGTGACTCTTTGGACCGTGCTTCAGATCTGGAGAAGCTTCAGACACTTTGGCGACCAAAGCAGCATGTCCAGATTGAAGCACTGGGTTTGTTAGGCTTTCTGAAGCAGTCCAGAGCTTCTGAACTGCTTCAGAAAAGCTTCAGAGCCACCTCGGAGATCGGGCCATAGGGTATAATGGGGAATCAATGAAATAGCTATAACTTTGTTGTTTTTTATCTGATTTGGATGAAACATAAAGGGTTGGTAGCCCCTGTTGAGAGTATGAAGCCAGCCAAGTTTCAAGAATATTGGTGCAGGGTTTTGGGGGGAACTTCACCCCAAATTCTTGAAAGCAAAACTCATGTCATGTATATGTGTTATAACACAGGGGAGTGAATACTGTAGGGGTGGTAGCCCCTGGTGAAGCCCCAAAGCCTACCAAGCTTCAAGAAGATAGGTGCAGGGGTTTGTGGAAAACTGCACTTCAAGCTGCTAACAGGCAAAACTTGTGACATACATGACCCTGTGTGTGTTAACATGCAGCAAGGTGAAAGCTGCAGGTGTGGTGGCCCCTGCTCAGGCCACAAATCCTGTCAAGTATCAGGGAGATAAGTGCAGGGGTTTGGGGGAAACTGCACCTTAAGCTGTAGACAAGCAAAACTCATGACATGGGTCACACTGTGTGTGTTAAGGCGCAGCAGGATGAAAGCTGCAGGGATGGTAGCCCCTGCTGCAGCCAGGAAGCCTGCCAGCTGTTGAGGAGATTGGTACAGGGCTTCTGGGTTTTGGGGTCCTGCACCTCTGGCTGCTGATAGGCAAAACTTATGTCATGGGTGCTTGTGCAACTGACTGTGTCTGTCTTGGGGCAGTTGATTGTCTGTATTGATTTTTTCCTCTCCTTAGTCTGTGGTTTTATAGGTGTTAATGAGTTAACAGCTTCAGGTACAGTTCCCCCCAAACCCCTGCACCTATCACCTTGAAACTTGGTACGCTTCATGGATTCAGCAGGGGCTACTACTCCTGCAGTTTTCACCTCACCTTGTTGTAACACACACATATGACATGAGATTTTCTTTCAAGAATGTGGGGTGCAGTTTCCCCCGAACCCCTGCACCACTCTTCTTGAAACTTGGCAGGCTTCATGCTTTCAGCAGAGGCTACCATCCCTGCAAGCTTCACCCAATCAGACAAAGCAACAAAGTTATAGATAGTTCATTGATTCCCCACTATACCCTATGGCCAAATCTCTGAGGCAGCTTCGGAGCCGCTTCGGCCGGATCAAAGCAGGAACCCAGTCCAGAGCTCCAGATCAGATCACTGGTATCTGAAAAGACCGTATCTGAAAGCCGGATCGAATAGCTGCCTAGTCGCACAGGCCTAGTCGGTGTGATTCCAAGAGTGACTCTGTTTCAGTTTCCTGTGTTTGTATGTGGGAAGCAGTGGGCTCATTACTTGTCTCACCTTGTGCATCCTTCGTGCTGCTGCACCAAGGTAATGCGAATGAGGAAGGTGCCTTGTGGGGCTCTAGGTAGTCGAGGGAGAACCAAGATATAGGACCTATATTTTGGACATGCCCTGCTCCAAAGTTCATTAAAGTCCAGGTCCTAAAAGGATGACACATTTAATGTTGGATTGTCAAAATGTTGCTTGTCACTTTAGGGAACGTCACACAGGAAACAACTCTAGCATTAAAACTAGCATTTGGATATAATCAGTGTCTACAAACCTCAATTGCTATTCTTGACAGCCGCTCACTTTTGCAGGGACTGAAAGATGGCAATATGATGTTTCCGTCATTGCTTGTTGTCTGCAAAGGAGAAGAGTGCACTTTGCATAGCAGCATGCACACTCTGTATAGTTCCATTAAATGTGGCATTCATGTTATTTCCATTGTCAAAGTCTTCAATAAGTAAATGATTAGAAAGTTAGTGATATATGCTGAGAACATTTTTTTTCAATTAGCAATGCCCATTAACTGAAAGAATATGAAGGGTTGAAATTTCCACCCCCATGAATTAGAAGGTACACATACATAATTTAGCTTATAAATTATTACTTAATAATTCACAAGAAAAAAATGACATAGAAGATCATTAGATATTTGTACAACTTGCCTTCACCTTACTTATGAATGAAGGACATCTGGCATTGTGTACAGGACTGTTAAACTTTGTTATGTTGAGATGAGTAAGGGAATAAAGATATAGCAATGTCATTTTATGAAAGAATATAGCTGCTGGCAGAATAGGTCTTGTACATCACTGCAGGAAAGGTATCCAACAGTTATGATCTTAAAATCTAAATGTAATGTGCTGGAACAAGAATGGTGAATAGGTTTGTTTTGCTATTTCAGTAACGACCTATTGCCTGGCACACACAAACACATACGCCAGCCAATTCTATTGGAACAAAATTAATATTATCACTCCATGCTGTAATAATAGTTAACTTTGGCAGGACAGACACATTTGGATGTATTTTCCTATTATTGGATTTTCTAGTGATATCTAGGGTTGTAATGTATACTGTTCATGTAAATCCATGATGGATTTGAAGGTTCACTACTGTAACATAAGCAGCCCCAATAGGAAACTTTTTTTTCTGCATGTATTACTTAGCCAGATCCATTATTAAGCAACTGAGTAAGGATTCCCCATGCATAGCCAAACTTATACAAAAGCAGAACAAACAGCTATTAATATACTACCCACTTCTGGCCCTCACATCACGTCCCCTCTAGCACAAGGTGGCATATTCTATTGATTCTAGGCAGATGAAATAGCCCACGTGGTACCTCATTGCCTGCAGAAGTTAAGGCAAGTTCAGAAGTGTCTTAATTTGCCCAAGATTAATCCAGCCCCCAGTGCTCTGAGGGTCAGGAACTAAACAGGAAGACCTAAAGGTGATGGAAATCTGCCTATGTCCTCTCTCACCTCAGATGTTTTCAGCTACAGTTTAGTTCATTTAATTAAATATTCCATATGCTCATCATTTCCAGGTACCATTATCTAAGTATGATATACACAGTATAGAAGCAGAGAGGTTCATATCTGATTGCAGGCATTTTGAAAGTTCCCATAACTTTAGTATTTAGAGGCTGTATTTTGGCTATGGGAATGGGTGAGACCCTCCTGATATTTAAATAAGTTGTGAACTTCCCAGATATGACAACTGATCTACAGGACACGAAGCAGAAGGGAAAAATAGTATGAGAAAGTCAGTTCTTGACATATTTCTATCCCTTCTTAGAGTATGTGGTTCTAATTCAATAGGGTACATAGGAACTTCTCACTGTAAGCACACTGAGATCAGGAGGACTACTTAGGTGCTTAAAATTAAGCACATGCTTAAGCACCTGACTAAATTGTGGTCTCATCCAAGTTCTGATAGTTTAGGTGAAGCTCAGCTAACCTGTCATATTTTAGAGATCTTGTCCACATCAAACTAGATTTCCAGTCATTCTGAAGTTTGCTCATTGCTGTTCACAAAACATTGAAGTGATAAAAATGCATCTTTTGGAAAGAAAGCCAGACATACAAAACCTCTTTTGAGATACAGATTGAATCTTTGACTCCATTCATTTCATCCCTCTCCTCTGTCTCTCACTAGATATTGTCAATTTAGGAAAACTCTTACTTAAGAATCTCTTATTTCTTTGGGTTTCTTTCACCTAGTTCTGAAATAAGGCAAGAAAAGATCTCAGATGTCTTTGTCCCTTGTTCGTTATAAAACAAAATAAATGCTCTGCAGCTAAATTGAATTTTTTTTCAATAGATCTATGTAGTGCTTTGACCCTTTGCAAGAGATTTTCACAACATGAGGTTCAAAAGCTATGTGTATTTGCACATCTTGCTTTTAGCAATGCAGTTAACACATATCTGTAATTGCTGTGAATTAATGCAGAAGTTACTATAAAAAGGTATGGCTCTCAGGCCTCATTTTATGGATTCCTGGCTTTTTGAGTCCAGCAGTGACTGACTAGAGCCAAAAAGTGATTACCGCCACCCTTGTCAACCTCTCAGTGCATGACTTTGTGTGATAACCTAATTCCAGGAAGTAACCATGTGCATATATGGTTTCTTTTAATCTAATCATCCCTCTTAAAAGGGCATAGTAACCTGGAAAGAAACACTTTAAGCCCACTGAAAGTCAAAAAGCAATACAACTGTTGTGTCTGTTAAGCACAACAATACCGTTAGAGGGGGCATTGAGTTCATGTAGTCTTGCATTGTGTACATGAGCTTATATAAATTTTAATGTGAAGTCTTTTCTTGTGGCCCTAGCTTTGGGAGGTAACTTTATATATCTTCAGAACTTCCAGCAAAGTTCTCCTTTCTGTGATCTGTTGTGTTGCCTGGCAGGCATTACAGCTGATCATTTACTGCATAGACTTGTTAGGCTGCTCTTGTTACAGCCCTTTCTTCTCTTGGGCAGCCTGGCCTGCAGGTTCCAAATCAGGCTGAGGAGAAAAACAAAAGAAAGAGAATAAAAAGGAAAGGAGTGCAGAGATGCCCGGTCTGGGACATGAAATAAAAATGTGTAGGAGAAACCAAAGGCAACTTAGAAGTTCATTTCTGACTTCATTTCTTATAATACATGTGATAGCTATTAAATTTTTATAGTTTATCCAGTGAAGCCTGTATCCCCTGCAAGGTGACATGTGATAGCACTGGGCAATGCGGTTTTGTTTCAGGTATGAAATATTCAAGGTTAGTGCTGTCCAGGGATTTATAAACCCTCCATCCAGCTTGACTATAAGGTATAAATATTCCATCTGTTTTTCCATAATAGGCAATTTACTTGTCAACAAAAACAAACCTGATAAGGAACATAGGATCCTTCTAGGCCAGTGAGTCCAGACTTCTGTTATGCAGTCAATCATGCATCAAAAGGGTCTCCTCGTGCATCACAGCCACAGACAACCCTAACCACCCTCTACCAAAAAACTCCATAATGTCCCAAAGGTAAAGAGCAGGGGAAACAAGTGTGCTCCCACTACCTTGTTATTACAATGACAGAAAATGTGTTGGCTTAATTCATGCTCAGATGATTTAGGATAATGGCCATGCCCGCACTACAGAGAAACGCAAAAAACCTTCCAGTTGTTACCACTCTGACCACACATCTCCTTCATGGAGATCAAATTTTCTTTCAGCTCCTTCATGAAGTTACCAAGTACTTGAATCCCCATATCACATTCTGATTATTAGCTCAAGAATGCCTCCATCCTGTCATTGTGTCCCTCCTATAAACTTATTGGGCCCCATCTTGAACATTTCCTCTCCCTTATCCATTCCTTGGGAAATCATTCGAACGCTTCATTCCCCTGAACTTTTCAGAAGTAATAAACACTCCTTGTTCTCTTAATTACATCTGAGCGTGAAAATCTCTGTCCTCAGTTCACTAGTTGGAGAACATTAATGATGCTTGTAGGCTTATTGCACAGCCCCATATTCTACTCACATTGCTGAGTAAACATGTTCTCAAATAAGTATCCCCAAAATAAAGGATACACCCACATGTTGGTTCATTGTATATTGGAATAATATCATTAGCTATGCACACTTGTCACTAGCATTAAACATAGGTGTCAGGGTATTCTTCTGCAGCAGTGATAAATGCTTACATGGGTATCTGAATGTAAAGGGCCTGCTCACAGGAAGGTGTAGTCACACAGAAGATGTGTGTACAAAGGCCCACCAGTTCCTAATAATAATTTCTATATTAAAATTATCTTACTCAGATAATAATCCCTCCTTTTCTGGCTCAGTTTGTATCTATATACTGTCTCTCTTTGCTTTGGTAGCCATTTGCCCCTGTGCTCAAACACTGCCTTTTGTGGCTTCTTAGATCACACTCATTTTTTTGCCTCCTCATTTTCCCTCTTTGATTAATAGTAGTGATTCACCTTCCTTTTAGCTATCATTGTCATACTGAAGATCCTGAATTGTGCTTACCTTGAATGAAACCTTCATGTCCAGCCTATCTATTTCTCTTCACTTAAGCATCTTTCAGCCGAAAGCCTCAAAAGCAGAAAGCTGTCTCTTGGGAGAGAAGAGCATGCTCAGTCTCTGCTATACCCCACCTTAGCTGAGAGCTTCTGTGCATCTCCACTGTCCTCCAACCTGAATCTCTCCCTGAGTGTGCATTTTCTTCCTTTCCCATAATGCTCATGTTTTAACTCCTCAGGTGCCACCATTTGATTCCTGGAACATAAAAACAAATATTAAAATAATCACATAGGGCTGAAACACCCTGTCTTTAAAATCTATTAGTACTCAGCTCAAGAGAGCCAAGGATCTGTACTTCCCTTTGTACTAGCTCTTTGGCTAGGGCTCACTGACAGATTTATATTACCCCACTTTCCCTTCTGTTCACCTCCTGTTTTGTCTCTTGATCTTCCCCGCTCTCTTTTTAGGCTACTTTCTCTTGTTTTCCTTCTCTTCGATACTCTGTAACGTATTGTATGATTCCCCCTAGCTTTAGACAAAATGTAGTAACATAGGACATTAGTCAACATGGCAGAAAGCCTCCAAGTCCCTTTTCAGTAAGCTGATACCTTGTATTTCTGACAGTGGCCTGAGGAAGCAGCTGAAGTATATGTTCTTAGCAGGCAGAGCATATGCTCATATATGTAATGAGGAGCCTTTCTATTATATGCCTCCTAGCAGCATGCTGCGTGTTAGCAGCAAGTAATAGAACGAGGTGGGGAAACCCACTCTATATGATATGAGGTGCTGAAACAGAAAAGAAATAACTATCTGATTTCCCATCAGTGAGAAGGAGCTGCCAAAACCCTGGGACAGAAAACGGTCTATGAAATGATTTTTCCATTTTTGCCCTACTAAAAAGGATGCACAGTTACTGCTTAGCCCTAGCGTATGATCTCTTGCCAGTACCAGCTGATTTTCTGAAATGGAGAATAAGAGATGCTGACAGCTGTGCCCTGTATGGAAACTGCCAAACTGCAGCACATCTTGTCAGCCTGCCATGTGGCTGTAGGCCAAGCAAGATATCGATGACACATATAATGAGATACCAAAAGAAGTAGCGTGTATCATAGATTCTAAGGAGAACTGGCAGAGCGTAGGGATGGCCTTATGTTCTGAAGCACAGCATAGTGTAGTACTAGATGATGGCTAACAAAAAAGATCTTTAATAGAGCTATATTTCTAGATCTAAAAGAAGAAGAAGAAGAAGAAAAAAAAGAGAGGATACAATGTAACCCTCTGGATAAAATGAAAGGAACAAGAATTTACACAGCATGGGGACAGTCATATGATGCTTGACAAAGATTTGAGAACAAAGACCCAGTAGTAGAAACGGCGAACTGAGGAGGAAATTGAGAGAGAGGCACAATCTTTGAGGAATGATATGCAAAGCAGCAGAAAGGCAGAGGCAATAATGGACAAAGGGGGTTAAAAGAAGTAAGATGGCCTTTCGTGCACGCACATTGTGGTAAGGTAATATTAGAACCAAAAGAGCTGTCTCTCTGCTTGCAATAGGTAGGGCTGCAGGAGTCATATTTATGGGACAGGTAGGTAGGACAGCCCATGTAGCAGGTAAGCAAAATGGACCCTTTGGCCTCCTACCTAGGGTTGGGGCTGGAAGGCTCCCAGCAGTGGAGTCAGGCTTGGGGCTGGGAGGATTCCTCTTGTTCCAGGGTGATTAGACAGCTTGAGAGCTTCCAGCTAGGCACTTTGGGGCATGGGGGCTTTCCAAGCCAGTTCCAGTTCTGTAGTCAAGCAGCTCAGGGCATCCTGGCTGTGGGAGAAGTCCAAGCTAGGGTTAGGGTTAGAGCATGACTCTCTGTTTGCGAGTGGTAAGGATCCCAGAGTTGTATTTAAGACATGGGTAGCTAAGCCAGTCCATGCCATGAGAAGTGGTATGGGCCCTGAGGCCCCCAACCTGAGAGCTGGGAGGCCTCCCAGCTGTGGGGTCAGGCTTGGGGGTGGGAGGGATCCTCTTGTTCTAGGGGTTTGTTGGCAGCTCAGGATCTTCTGTCTGTGCTTAGGGATGGAGTATGCAGGGGTGTGGGTGCCACCCCCCTGCTTTTAGATTGGATTGTACTGTGGGAGCCTCCAGGGACTTTTTTAAGTGCCGAAAGCAAGTGAAAAACCTCTCCCTTTTCCTTCCAGCTCAGAGGCATGCCCACTCCCAGACCCTTTCCCCCCACACACCCCTCTCCCCCACCTGCCTTTTCCCTCTGTCTCTGGGGGTGCGGAAGCATCAGCACCCTTCCTGACAGCTGGGTGGGTGCTGGGCTCAGCTGGGGATGCATGGCAGCATGGATGGATGGGGGTCTCTTATGGAATATGCATGTGGGACTTTGCTAAGGGACAAGAATTGTCAGTGTGACATTCAGCTCAGCTGGTCCAGATGACATACATTGGAGGGATTTGTGGGAATTTATGAATGTACTGAACCAATGTCAGGTTCCTACTTTTTCTTTAAGGTTTTCACAGTTTGAGAGATGCCAGGGTGATGCAAATATGGTGTCATTCTTTAAAGAAAAAAAAATTCTTTTTTTCCCTCTTTTTCCCCCCGCCTATATCTATTCAGCCCCTAGCTATTCTAGTCAAACAGAAGAGCAGGATACAATTTGGCCCCACAGCCAATAATATGAAATGGGTTATTTTTTTACCAGTTCTGTTGCACAGTGTAGTTAATACCAATCCAGTCCACCCTATCAAACCTTAAACCTGTTGAAGGAATATGGCAGCATGTCAGGATTTCAAGACAATATGCTTAAATCAGGAGCATTTGTCTCTGGGCCATTTGTCTCATGACTTCTCCTGACAAACCTCCCATTTAACTGGTGCCCTGGAGGGTGCTAAAGCCTTGCAATCTGAATTTCTGGCAAGTTCACTAACCTTAACATCTTTGAAACTTTGCCATCCCCTGAAAGGTAGTGAGAGATCTGAAACTGTTGTACAAATGTTTCTGATGTTATAATCCTCTCAGCACAAAAGAAGTCAAAATGGCCATGCTATAGCTCCCTCCACTAGGAGAGAAAAATCCATGCTTGGACATATTTGGTCCACTTGCAATGGAGCTAAAATTGCAAGTTATACAGGAGGGGAAACACTGAGCCATTATGTTTGAGAATGGTTGAGTAGTGTGTATGGCATCATAGGTCAGAACAAATCCATCTCTTATGGCAGCAATGGATGTGTCAGCAGAAAGCCTCAAAATCTTCGAGTCTGGTTTCGCTTATAAACCCTTAAAAACATTTTTTAAACATCACCAAATCTTAGTGTCATTCATGAATGGTGTGTGCCCCTGGTGGCTGGGGGGCACGGCTGCACTGGCGGTGGCCATAGCGTGGCGGCGATAAGTGCAGAGCTCCTGCAGATGCCACCGGCACTGTTGGGGAGGAAGGGGGCGAGCACCAACCAGGGGTCAGTGACCACCCACAGGCACTGCTGGCAGCAGTAGTGGCCGGTGGGAATTTGTTGCCAGTGTAAGGGTTGCACTGCCACGCTCAGAGGGTGCACGTGCACCCGCATGCACCCCCTACACGCCTTCCCTGGTGTCATTATTACATGGTGTATCATTGCTTTATCACCTCTTAAGTTGTACTGTGATGAGACCTTAATCTTCTTCTCTACACACTTGGAGCCAGCACTTAGATCATCAACTTCAGTCACCCTGGCATCCACTGGGAGGGCAATACAGCAGTCCACAGGCAAAACAGGTAGTTTTTCAAAAATGTTAGGGACAACTTCCTGGTGCAAATGCTAAAGAGACCAACTCGGGCCATGCTCTTTTTGATCTGCTTCTCACAAAGAGGGAAGAATTGGCAGGGAATGCAGTAGTGAATGGCAACTTGGGCAGCAGTGATCACAAGATGATCAAGTTCAGGATCCTGGCAAAAGGAAGAAAGGAGAGTAGCAGAGTATAGATGCTGGACTTCATAAAAGCAGACTTTTACTCCCTCAGAGAACTGTTCGGCAGGATCTTTTGGGAGGCCAGAATGAGGAGGAAAGGAATCCAGGAGAGCTGGTTGTATTTTAAAGAACCTTTACTGAGGATGCAGGAACAAACCATCCTGATGTGCAGGAAGAATAACAAACATGGCAGGCAACCAGCTTGGCTTAGTACAGAACTCTTCAGTGAGCTTAAACACAAAAA
>NW_017728998.1:13082800-13101398 GCF_001723915.1 Gavialis gangeticus | reverse complement strand
AAAGCTTACAAGAAGAGGAAGCTTGGACAGATGACTAGTGAGGAGTATAAGAATATTGCCTGAGCAAGCAGGGATGAAGTCAGGAAAGCCAAAGCACAACTGGAGTTGCAACTAGGAAGGGATGGGAAAGGTAACAAGAAGGGTTTCTACAGGTTTAAGAGGAAGGTTAGGGCAAGTGTGGGTCCCTTACTGAATGGGGGAAGCAACCTAGTCACAGATCATGAGGAAAAGGCTGAAGTACTCACCTGCCTTTTTAACCCCAGTCTTCACGGGCAAAGTCAGCCCCCAGACTACTGCACTGGGCAACACAGTCTTGGGAGAAGGTGATGCTGGTGCAAGAACAGGTTAGGGGCTACTTAGAAAAGCTGGAAGTGTACAAATCCATGGAGCTGGATGGGATGCATCCAAGGGAACTGAGGGAGCTGGCTGATGTGATTGCAGAGCTGCTGACCATAACAGTTTGACAACTCATGGCAAGTGGGGGAGGTCTCAAACAATTGGAAAAGGGACAGTGCCTATCTTCAAGAAAAGGAAGGAGGAGGATCCAAGGAACTACAGACCAGTCAGCCTCACCTCAATCCCTGGAAAAATCATGAAACAGGTCCTTAAGGAATCCATTTTTTAGCACTTGGAGAAGGAAGAGAACAGGGTTAGGAACCATCAGCATGGATTCACCAAGGACAAGCCATGCCTGACAAACCTGACTGCCTTCTGTGATGAGATAACTAGCGCTGTGGATGCGGGGAGAGCAGTGGGTGTAATATACCTTGACTTTAGCAAGGCTTTTGATAGTCTCCCACAGCATTCTTGCAAGTTCAGGAAGTCCAGGTTGGATGAATGGACTAGAAGGTGGATAGAAAGATGGCTGGATGGTCAGGCTCAACAGGTAGTGATTAATGGCTTGAGGTGTATTTGGCAGCTGGTATCAGGTGAAGTTCCTCAGGGGTTGGTCCTGGGGCTGATTTTGTTCAATAGTGATGATCTGGAAGATTGTTCATTAATAAACTGGAAGATGGGGTGGATTGTACCCTAAGCAAGTTTGCGGATTGCACCAACTTGGGGGAAGTAATAGGTATGCTGGAGAGTAGAGCTAGAATTCAGAGTGACCTAGACACATTTTAGGATTGGGCCAAAAGAAATCTCATGAGGTTCAACAAGGACACATGCAAAGTCCTGCACTTGGGATGGGACAATCCCATTCACCACTACAGACTTGGGACCAACTGGCTAAGCAGCAGCTCTGCAAAAAAGGACCCAAGGGTTACAGTGGACAAGAGCTGAACATGAGCCAACAGTGTGCCCTTGTTGCCAAGTAAGGCTTACAGCATATTAGGCTGCATTCATAGAGCATTGCCAGCAGATCAAGGGAAGTGTTTATTCTGCTCTATTCAGCACTGGTGGGGCCACATCTGGAGTGCTGTGCACAGTTTTGGGCCCCCCACTATAGAAAGGATGTAGCCAAATTGGAGAGTCCATCAGAGGGAAGTGAAAATGGTTACGGTGCTACGGCATATGACTTCTGAGGAAAGGCTGGAAGAACTGGGCTTATTTAGTATGCAAAAGAGAAGACTGAGGGAGGATTTGGTGGCAACTTTTAACTATTTAACGAGCAGTTCCAAAGAGGATGGAGATAAACTGTTGTCAGTGGTGGCAGATGACAAAACAAGCAGCAACAGCAAGGAGCTGCATCAAGGGAAGTTTGGGTTGGATATTAGGAACAACTTTCTCACTAGGAGGGTGGTGAAGCACTGGAATGGGTTACCTAGAGAGGTAGTGAAAAGTCCATCCTTAGAGCTTTTTAAGGTCAGGCTCAACAAAGCCCTGGCTGAGATGATCTGCTGATGATAGGCTGATGGTCCTGCTTTGAGCAGAGGATTGGACTAGATGACCTCCTGAGGTCCCTTCCAACCCCGATTTGCTCTGATTCTAACTGATAATACACAATACACGAAGTTCACAATAGCACTGCATTGGACTGGAAGTTATCCCATCTGCTTCAACACACGCATAGGCTGAGTGACTAAACAGAGAAGTTATATAAGAATTACAATCTCCACATACATTTTAGTAGTCCAAGTTAGATCATTACAACTGAGTCCAGTTGTGTCGTGCTTGTCTAACATCACAATCTACTCTTAACTGGTTCCCATCATGAGAATTATGCTGTACTATGTTATGTATTATAAAATAAAATCCCAAAAGTCCGAAGTCTAACAATTTTCTAGTAAAATATAGAAACAAGTACTAAGTGGTAAAATGGAAGCACTGATGTGTGCAATTCTGTTCTCAGAAAGGCCTCAGTTCACCAAAATACCGAAGCATATACTTAAGCGTGTGCTTAGGAGCTTGGCTGAAGGTGGACTTAAGAATATGTAGCCAATTTTCATAATAGTTAGTGTCACTTGCTTAAAGATGTTCTTAATTACTTTAATGGGTAGATCAACTTCCCATCATAGAGATGCAAGCCCCTGCCTTCAAGGTCATTTCCTTTTCCCCCTCCCTAATCTGGATCTGCTACTAACTGCTGATGTCCAGCTGCTATTCAGGGAATGATTTTCTACTCCTGTCATAGCTCACATAGCTTGGCACAGTTTGCAAATAACCAGGGTAGGTATCTGTTTTTAGGGCCAAATAAATCTTTTTCTTTCCTTTCTCTTTTTTTTTTTTTTACCAAAGGAAGCTGTGTTTTTCTCTAAGTTTTCTTAGGACTTCTGCTTCATTCCTGACTTTCCATGGTTCCTTTCCTATTCAGTGGTAGATACAATTTAGATGGTGGTATATCAGCCCTCTTTCATTGAGTCCTTATGTCCTATGAGAACTAAATGTACATTACTCAGTCAAGAAATAACTAAAGGGTATACAATAATTAACTCCAAGTATTAGAGCGATATGAAGATCAAGGAGGAATTGATTAGTATGGTCGATGGGATACAACTAGAACTAATGAGATGAAATTTAGCAACAGTAATAGTTAAGCTGTATATTAGGGAAATCTTCCAAATTGAAATTACACCAAGGGAAGTATAAGAGCAAAATCTTCGCCTTGGAATCAGATGGGAGAAAAAATTGGGCATGAAAATTAACAGGCTTGTCCAAAACTAAATAATGAAACTCTCTTCAAAATTAAAACAACTCTGGAACTAATGTGTGTTGCACAATACAGATGGAAAAAAAACATTTTAAAATAAATCATTTTTAAATGCATGAATGTACTGTTATAATATCAGATGAGGATAGGCTGCTCAATATTGAATGACACATTCAAGCGTAGTAGACTTAAGAATATATTAAGTATTTATGATACGTTGGATACATTTCATAATGCCATTGAAAGCAATGGAATTACAATCAGGTTTTATTTGGCCCATTGTGTTCATATGACATGGAGATGGAAAAACGACGATACATAAACTAACTTTACAACTGCTGTCAGTGCAGTGTAGTCAGTTATTTCATAATATTTTGATCTCACATAACTAATTCTCATACAAGTTATGGGGTATCAGATAGAATTTTGTCCTAGGTTTCTGTGAAAATAAATGGGAAAGCTGTGACATAGCGAGCTTTGTTCCTTGAAACAGAGAAAAGGGAATTGCTGTAGTCAAGTCTGGACATAATGACAACGTGAATAGAAATCTTGGCATCTGCATGTGAAAACACACATTTTAATCTGGTCACATAGCTAAAGTGGTAATAAGATAGATTGATAATGTGTCAAATGTCAGCCTCAAAGCTTGGTTCCTCATTGAACAGTACATCTAGGTGTTTGACCGAGCAGATAAGTGCCACCAATTGAGATGGCAGTGTGAGAAGCATTACTGAACAGGTGGTGAGAGCTAAGCAGAAGGACATCAGACTTATCAAAATTAAATCTATGAAAGTTAGAGGGCATCTCTAATTGAAGCTCCCACAGTCATTTACCTTCTTAGAGAACACTCTCCTTAAAGCCAGCTGGCATAGGGAACTAAACTTGCTTATCTGCCTCATAGCAATGGCTGTCCAGATTAAAATGCATCAAAATAGATTACAATGGCAGCAGATATTCACAGGAAAGCATAGGACTCAAAATAGAGCTCTTCGGGCATCACAGCACGCAGGGTAAGCAGCAGGGTAATATGCCCATCTGTAGAATAAGCAAAGAGACACAGTCCCCAGCACTAGTCTAAACTATCACTGCCCTATGTAGCAATAATACCTTACATAGCTATATCATAGCATCTCTGATTTTGAAGGATTCCCTGAAGGCCCTCCAGTTGGTGCAATGCCTGAGGAAGGGGTCCAGTGGAAGAAATACTATATAGTCATATCAATAGTGGTTGTGTCATAATGTACAAGGGACCCAAATTAAGGTTGCATGGGCACTTCATTCTGTTATTTGACCTGGTGCCCTTACTAGCACCTTTAATGCGGTTTGTATGCATGTGTACATGCATGCACAGACACACACCATACTATACGTATGCAGTTGGCTAAGTTAAGTTATTGCTGTCTCTTCAAGTGACTATTGCATTGTGTTTATACCTCTGATGAGATTTTCATGTATGTGTAGATCTATAGGTATGTATATTTGTGTATGTAAAAATGTGTACACCCACATATGTGTGTGTATGTATATAGTATGGTATGCATGTTGTGTTATGTATATATGAATATGGCTACTCAATAGCAATTCCTGCAGTGTTGGAATTCCTATCCCTAAATTAATTAAATTAATTAACCTATCCTTAAATTTAATCTGAGGGGAAGAACTGACTTTTATTTCACTTTGAATTACCCCATTAGGTCAAATTCACTTGTAAAGGGAGAAAATGTTGATATGCATTGATAGGTGGATGGAGTTTAAGTATGTCTAACTGAATCTGAAGTTGACTCATTCTAAGAGTCCAGAAGTTTAATTTGCTGTAAGTTAAAAAAAACATAGCTGAGGAACAGGGGGAGGCAATCTTAGACTCACTTCTGAATTTGGCCATGAACCTCATAGCTGGTAGTTTATTGTACTGATTTTTTAAAATCAGAAATCTTAGAAAAAGAGACTTTGTATGACCAGTGTGAGCATTCAAGTTCCCATAGCACATTTTTTAAATGTGGTCCAGCGTCCTAAGTCAATTGACCTCTACATTGGCGCTATCATGCAGGGTAACGTAGTCCAGGAGGGCTACTTCCCACCCTGAGACAGCTGTATTTCAGAGGGTTGTCGGTGTAGAGTGTGTGAAGTGCTTTGGGACCTTCGGAAAGGAAAAGATTTAGTGAGAACTGTTATGTGAAGCATCAGAATAATGTAGATTTTCCAGCCAATTCTAAACCCCTGACAAATAAGGTCTTATAACTGAAACAATCTCAGGCCCTTCACTATAGCTATAGCAATAGGTGTTGTTGTAGGGAAATGGAATGTGAAATTTATCGTTTTGTTATAAAACAGCAGGAAGGAAGAAGATAATCTGCAGAACTATTTTTAAACATTTAGCGCGCTCCTTTTTTTCAGAGAGCTTTCTTCCTAATAGCATTCTCAGTGGGGAGAAGAAATATTTTCATCACTGGGCCACTTTAAGCATAAATGGAATATCGCTCTTTATAAGTAAAAGCCACCATATCTCTCGATTTTAAGTGCAATGAATAGAATTGATAAGCATCAAGTGAAAATAAGGGTCTCATCTTCTTTCAGTGTGAGAGCTAAAGCCATACTGTAGATGTGGTAAAAAGCTTTAGCTGTCAAAGATTTCTGACTTCCCAGAATTCCTATCACATTTCCCAAGGTTAAATGCATTGCCTCGAGGCAGCTGCTTAGAATGATAAAAGGGGCACTCTAGGACAGCAGTGCTCTTTGTAATGTTAATAAACCTTGATTTTGATATCAGATGCAACCCTGGGAAAACCTGCCAGTTTTAGACTTAAAAATCTAACGCTATTTAGTAGAAGTTAGTGTAAAAAAGTATTAGTTTAGGAGTGGTGATAGGCTAGTTTGAGTGACATATGAAAGCAACAAATACACTCTCTTCTCTTCCTTGTCAATTCTTCCTGTTGTTTACAAAGAACAAAAGGAATTGTCCAAGTGCTAATTAAACTGAGTGCCATATCAAAATGCACTGTGATGTTTCCTATACGAATTCAGCTAGTGTTTTCTTTTGAGGTTAACTGTCACTTGGGTTATATATTCAGTAGGAAAAAAAAAGTTTGTTTTTCCACTGAGCTAACTCACTCAGTTAAAATCCTAGAGGAGAGAAAGCAAGAAGTAGCTTTAACCTTAAGTTACTGAACTAATATAAATCCCAGATGTGCGGGAGATTAGAAAGTCAATTTTTTCTTTATAAAGAGCACACTAAAATCTCCAGTACTTGCTTGCTGGCTCTACCATTGTAACCTGGATTTGTTTGAATACGTGGCGGAAGTATAGGGTTTGCTTTCTGATCAAACTCAGAACAAGTTAGGCAAATCAGGTTCTCAGCCATCATCAGTCTGATATTACTGTGAGCAACATGTTTTGGAATCAAAATCTGCCTTGTCAGTCTCCACAGAATGGAATAATCTGAACTTTTAGACGGACCTTATGGATAAAATCCTGACCCCTTTTGAAGACCTTAGCTAAATTCCCTTGGTTCAGGATTGCATCTGAGTTCAACTGAAATCCAGATAAAGGGATCACTCTGTGCAACAGCTGCCACATTCAACAGGGTTTTGAGGTCATCTTTCTCCCCCTTCAAGCCCACCATCATTACTTATTTTTGCTATCATTAATGGTAGCTAAGAAAGTGCCCCAGAAGCCCAAATATAACATGCTTAACTAATACAGAACCAACAAGCTGTACACATGCTTATTTATGTAATCACATCACCTTATTACCACTATGTTTTCTTGTCTCCGCTTTTTTCCTTAGCTTTGCCCCCACAAACACCATGGGGCCTTGTGCCTAACTAGATGCTTTGGACTCTACTGTAATGGAAATAAATAAACACACATCAATAATTCCAGTGACAAATTAGAATTCAAATTGGCCAGGTTTGTAGAGTTGGCCAAACTCTACAAAATGCCAAGTTTACAGAGCTGTTGTGCTCCCTTGTCTCCTACACACGTTACAGACCTGCTCCCTTTATCGTCACCATATCAAAGAACTTAACTGCCTGTAACGCCACCACCTATGCAGCATAACGGGAATTAAATGGTCTGACAAAATCATCAGAACCAAAGTATTATGACTGGTAGCTATGCCAAGCATGGAAACCATGCTAGGATGGAGGCAAATGACTTGGGTCAGCCACATCATGTGTATGAACAACAATCAATTGCCTAAGAGAGTGAATCTGAACAGGGCAGTAGGAAGGTTGGCTGTTCCAAACTCCGCGACAAGGACTGCTTTAAGTGGCACATACACTCTGCCTGACTGGACTTTAATGTCTTGAGGGGATATGGCCCATGATAGGCAAGCTTGGCACTCCGCTACAAAAGGAAGCAGAACGAACAACAAAACATCATCGCACCACCTTGGCCAACAGTAGAAGGGAACATAGAGACCATCTTGCCCTGGCATGTTTCCTAAACCCTACAAATGGAAACTGATTTCCAGTATCAGTAGAAGTCACGCTGGAATACAAGTGACAGTCATTATTTATAACAACATATCACTAATCCCAGCGACAAGTTAGAATTCAAAATTGGCCATTCATAGTTGCGATGATTGCATGTATACTTATGGAACAGTTGCTGGTTACTTTTATGTGGAATTATAGGGGAAAAAAGAAGATCACAGGCCTATGGCAAAAAAGACAAAAGAACAAAATACCCTTCTCCCTATCAACTTTTTCATGCTTTTGATATATATATATATTTTTTTACTGTTCCCTTTTCTGTTCTACATGTTCATTTTCCAGTGGAGGAAAAAAAGGAAGAGAAAGTAAAAAGAAACAAAAGAATAAGGGGGGGAATGAATACAAGACTGAAAAAAGACAAAACTAAATGAAGTTTCATCACAAAGCTTTTTACTGAGAAAAAGGAAAAAGTGAAACTGTTTAAGAGAATAAGAAGTAATAGGTATGTTCCCTCTCTGGCATGGCATTCATTTTAAAAAGTAGATACTTAACTCCAACCTCAGCAGTGCGTAGAACTCCATGCATAATTAATGGTTTTATTGAATGTATTCAGCAACCTTAATGGGAAAGTGTGCAATGGCTCCAGGTGCATATTAACAGTGTGTGTCCAAAAATTACTTTATCATAATAATGTCATTCCATCTTAAAATCAATATTGGGCAAGGCAGGGTTTCACATCTGATTACTAGCCCAAACAGAAGTGGATTGTGAGGTTCCCAGAAAGAATTACTGCATCTTGGGCCATTTTCTTTTTAAATAAAATCTCTCATTCAGAATGATAAGGGTGTTCTCTCGGCCTCTTATCAGTTTTGCAATACTAGAGAAAATAGTTACACATTTTCATTGGGATAATGATTTCCCAGTCTCAGTATGCCAGTATTAAAGTTGATCAGAAAGTAAAAGATACCTCTCCCTCCTCCTCAACCACGGGAAATGTTGACTTTTCCTAAAGAAGCAGAAACTCTCCTTGAATGGACTTGTTTCCTTGAATGGACTTGTGGGAAAAATGTAGTTTCAGGCCAACCCATTGACCAACCTCAACAGGGGCCTTCTATTACCATCCTCCCATATAGCTAGGATCAAGCCAGCTATATGGGAGGATGACCATCTGGCACTAAGGGGTCTCAAGCAATATAGGAAAACACAAGGATGCTGGAATCTGGTATTGTCTTCCTTTACCTTACCAAGCAGAAGAAGAAAGAGAACTGCTTCAGATGGTGAGTTTACACTCTCATCGCAGATATGTTGTAATAGTGAAAGAATGAGAGTCTCTGTTTAAAGCTTCCTAGCAGCTTTGACTTGTATGACCAGCACTTGCTTAGCAGATCATCTCTACAGTAGGTCTCTCTCTCTTTGGCAGCTTTACAGAGGTCATTTTTCCGCAAGGATGAACTGCTCTTGAACAATTTCCTTAATGTATCTGGCACATAACAGCGTTCCTTTCAACATCAAGCAGTATTACAAGTACCTCCTTTCTCTAGTAAAGAAAAAAGAAAATTGTGCATATTCACACTGACAAATGATTTTTTTATTATTATTATTTTTTTTTTTTTTTACTAATTCCTCATTTTTAACAAGCTTTTCTACTTTTCGTATGGCCATTACCCAGGATGAAAAGGAAGCTCATCAGCAGAGGAGACTGCTTTCATGGAGGCGGTTGTGAATTTGTAGAACAAACTGTCATAGACTTCTACACTAAGTACCAGACACATGACTATGACCTGCAATCTCTAACTAACAGAATGAAATATATGTGACAAATGCTAATCAGTCAAATTCCTTAATGTACAATAACATGCTGGTCGGATTCTTTGGTCATGAAGCACTATTAGAATCTGAGCACAAAAAACTAGGAAATTTGCTAAAATTCAAGATGGAAAAATCCTGAGTTTGAGTTGTTTGATTGGAAAAGTCAGCATATCCATATCTTGGTATAAATGAGGTGGGGAAATTACACCGATGGAAAGAGAGTGACATTTTTCAGTTTTAAAATCCTTTTTAAGAATTGGCTCATTCTCTTTGGTTTTTCATCTATTTTTTCCTAACAAAATACACCCCCTTCTTATTTTTAATTGATAGAATAAGAAATGAATGATTCCCCCAGTTACTATCGATCTTTCTTTAGCACTTCACTCAACAACAGCAAGACCAATTAACTAAGGCAGGGGTGGGACCAGTGACTGCACATGGCTGCATCTAACACAGTTTCTTGGGACTATGCTGGCTCTCTGTTTCTTTAGGGACTGCTCTAAACTTACTCATCTTAAATAACTGATATGGATTCTTGGTCCAGGAGCAGTACTGCTGAATTTAATGGGACTATTTTGAAGTATTAGAACTGGTCAAGTCACATTTTAAGAGTGTTTTAGAAATAAAGGATTAATTGTCTAAGACCATCCATGTTCCCGCATTGTGCTACTGTTTCATTAACTGTATATAGACGCAACTTTAGTTTCCCAGTATTTCCAGGGGTGGAAAGTGATGATATGTGTGGGGAGGGGAAGGGGGGCAGAGGAAGAGAGCTTAAATAGTGGAAAAAATCTAATTTAAGTATAATAATAATATTGAGCCTAATTTTATTGAGTGAGCTGATGTGTTTGCTGGTATTCAGAGTAGCCACAGCTTTTGAAAGTATTTTAAATATCACCATCAACAAAACATCGACCCAACACACTCATTCAAATATTCATTTTACCTTCAAAACAAATGTTTAAAAAAATTGAATCTATTTCACCTGCTCTCCTTTTTAGAGAGAGACATTATTATTGGGAGGCCTTTCAAAATTATCTCCACATGAAAAATTATTCTGTCGCTTCAGATAAAGAGTTCTGGCAGGTACATTCAGAACCACCACAGATATCGTTAATGCAAAGTAACAATCGTTCTGTACAATTGAACTTTATTTGACCATCACAGAAAAAAGGTATAAAATGGCATTATAACAGATCTGAGTATTTTCCTTCTGTTCCAACCGTCATACTTCAGGTTGGCAATATCCCCATCAATCATTCAGAACCACTGACCATACCTTTCACTTGCTAACAGCCATACTTCATATTGAGCTTTCCGTGTGCTCCAAATGATTTTGCACTTTATGTGGAAAGCTGAATAGCAAAATTTATTGTTACTTTTCTTCAGACACTTGAATTTCCCACTTGGAAAATAAACTCCTTTAACTACTTTAAATCTTCATGAATTTCCTGCTGTCTTGATCTCTAAGGGGTAGAGTGTGACTGCCATTGTACATCCATGCAGCAAAGCATTCATCCCAGTTCACTGTGCATGACGCTATCTGGATCTTGAGGTCCAGATACAAAATGCAGACCCACAAAAGTATTTATGTGTGAACTCCTGCTGAAATCACTGGGCATTAGAAGCACCAAAACTTTTGAGGATCTGAGCCTTACAACTTTCCTCAGACCAGTTGACTGTAGACAGGAAGAACAGTAATCTTGTCTCTGCCTCCATCTACTCAACCTCTTTGCCAGATGAGCGTTGTAATCTGCAGCTGGCATACCACAGCAGGAATCTTTTCCAAATGAAACAATCCTTTAACAAGCCTAGTTTTCCTTACATAATCCTATCAGTAATCATAAAATCTCTTAGTTTCAAAAAAATTTCAGTAGCTTGTTGCCTTTACCCTTCATATTGTCTGACCATTCTTAAAAATATACTCAGGCTCTGTCATAAAACTCTGGGTTGTAAAATCTTTAAATAGTTAACATCACATTCTTAATTAGATTATGTTAATTAATGGTGTTGACACAAAGGACACAATCTTTTTTTTTGTATAGACAAAGTGTTTTCTGAAGTTTAGGCTATGGGTCAAGACAGCAAGCAGCAAGTATAAAACAATGAGGAATAATTTAGGAGATGTGAAGACTGGGTATCATGGTCAATAATAAAAGCTAAAATAATTTTGGAAGTGACAATCAGCCCTTCTTGTCTTCTTCCTGGTATTCATTTACCTAGGTTTCCTGTCGTTAGTCTGTTCTCACCAACCCAATACCAAAGAAAGACTCAACTTACAAGAGCTAATTCCAATAATTGAATCAATTGATTGCATCAACCTTGTTTTACCTTCTCTTTCTGGACCACCAGTTTTTATCATCTTTATTTATTCAGTTCCCATCTAGAAATGGATACCTGATCAGGCTGGGAAGAAAAAGGCAATTAGACATGATGCTAGCTTCCTTGGCTTCTCTTGTTTGTCCTTAGCTCTAGAAAATCATATGCCTTTCCTACATTTGTCCAATGGGCCATTATTTTGGATCTTGCTCTACACCCATGTCCTATACCCAAACCTAACTTTCTATGATTGGGGGTTAGAGTAGATAACCTCCTGAGGTCCCTTCCAACCCTATTTTCCTATGATTATAAATTCTAGAGGCACCTCATATCTTGCATGTTCAAGCAACCACTGGAAAAAATGTTTGGAAGACAGCATTGGGATTTCTCTGCTAACTTCAGTCATAACGAGGTAAAGGAGGCAGCATTCATTTTTCACTTGAGAACTTGAGGTTATATACCTTAATCATATACCCTGAAGGAGTATAAATCAACTTCAAATGAAACAGAGAGCGAAATGGCATTTGTATTAGGATACTGTGCAGTCAGTGTATCTTGCTGCTTTAGAATAGCACTTCTAGAAGTACCTCCCTTGAATCTGACACATTATATTGTAGTGTCTATAGGTAGGAAGCCTTCATACCTGGGCAGTATGTATACTGCTAAATACTTAACACAGCCTGCAATACCTACAGCAAAGGATTATACCAGTAGGTTAAAAGTAAAATCCCTACAGCCCACACCGGTTCCACATCTGATAGGTCTTATTAGGAGAGAGAGGTATTCTTTGTACTTCAGCACTGGATCATGACTTTGGCATAAACTGAAGTGGAATGTTTTAGACCTGCTTGCATATCTTTTAAGGAAAATTTTCCTTTTATTTCCTCTTTCCCTTCCTCCCCCTTTCCATGGCAGTAGTCATCTGTATCAGAAAAAGAAACTCAGTCCTGAGTTTGTTCTGTGAAATGCACTGTCATTTTTTAAGTGGGAACAACTGAGTAAGTTTTGTAAGTGGAGATGTAATCCTCTTGTGGAAGGAATGCCTTCCAGGTGTATACTACCAGGGATGGATCTGAACATACTAATTGGAAAAGGTCAAAGTTCAAGGCATTTGTAAGCTGAACAGGTGAGAATGTAACCTGTGATAACTGAAGACTAATTATCTCAAGCAAGAATTAGCCATCAGGTGTTCTGAGGCACATAAAAAGAAAGACAGGGACAAAGATATTAACTGTTTGTGCTGAATGGTTAGTTGGAGTCAGCAATATAACAACTCTAGGACAACGATCTATATGATTGTTGTGGCTTCATTTTTCACTTAGCATCAGAACTTGGGCTATGAAGCAGGACAGGAGGTAATAGTACAAATGGGTAGGTGCCGGGGGTAGGTGCCAACCCTAGTTGAGTTTGTTGGGGCAGTTTGTCAAGAAAAATAAATGAGGTGGACAAGCCTCCTATTAAATCATCCATCCTCACTCCTTACCATCAGCTAATAGGCCCCTTACAACTCCCTAGTTCTGGTTGCCTCTTGTTTATACTCTTTATAACGCTTTTCCTTTTGCTTTGCCCGCACCCCACTTCTACTTTACCTCTCCTGAAATTAGTCCTCTTTCCCTGCTCTGATCCTGACAAAAGGGAGGGATTAGTGGATCCTATTTATCAGAAATTATTAGTCCAGTTGGAGGATGAAATCTTGCTGAATGTTATAGCTAGGGAAGGAAATTTATTCCTGATTCATGCCTAGCATTGTAGAAGAAGCAAAAGCAGGTGCACGTAAGAACCGACAACACAAATTAAGCTATGTATAATCATAAATACTACAAGACTCAGAAACGTATAGCTGGACAAAATATACATAAAATACACTCTGTTAATTCCACCTTGCCTCTAACTTTCTTTACGTTAATGCTTATCATAAAATTGAATACCCTAATGAGTAGGGCTGAAATAAAACAGGGTCCCTGGGGGTTAACAGGAAAATGATAAAGCAGCAAATGAGCTGTAGCAAACTGATTCTTTGCCTTGCCACCTTTTCCCTCTTTCTTAGTAGCAATGCACGGTTTTATTATCCTTATATTTTCCTTTTTGACGTACCACATGAACAAAAGTGACAGCACTTTAAAAAGTAATGTTGAATTCTGAAAGCAGTCAGCACCTCAAATTGGAATTTCAGTCTTTGACGCTGGAAACAAACATCCAAGACAATTGTTAGTATTCTGCATTGTGCAGATAAAGACTTAGGCTGGTAGCAAATTCTTCTGAGAGACATGCCTGATAAGATTATAAATTAGCTTCTACAGGGGAAGTGCACTTAAAGAGAGATTTAATTGTTTGCCAATAAAAATCTCATGTTGCACAGAGATTTCAAGGTTCATTTTAACAGTTGTTACCATTCAAATGTCTTGTTTTAACAGTTTAGCTTTTGTTTGTTTGTTTTTGTTTAATGAATTTCATTATTTTAACACACACATTGACTGTTCTCCTGACTTTTCTGATTAGCTCCTTTATGGAGCCAATATTTGGCTTATTGCCTTTTGCTATGCAATAAATGAAAAACTGTTATATACAGTTGGTATTCTCTATTACAATTGGTACAGTACACTGAAAAGGTATGCAAATGTACCCTCCCGACATTATATGTCCAACATTGTTTGTTTATGTGCACTTATGGTCGGCCACAGCTGTTGCATCCAAGACTTCAAGTATTGACACTCAAACCCAAAACTTAAATATTTACCACTCAGTTGTTCTCCATTGCAGCTATTTGCAAAGGTACAGGACAAATACACAGCTACCGGTGTACAAAAACTTGTCACCTTCCATTATGGTCTGTATGTTCCTTGATGGAATTATATGGAAACTTCAAGTACAATAAGAACTGAGTCTAAAAACATTGGGCTAGAAATTTATGAAAGGTTTGGGTTTTTTTTAAAGTTATAAGTTAGCATTTGGGTACATTCAGTTAAGCATCCAAACTTTGTGATGTTTGCCTCTTCCACTTGGCATTTAAAAAATCCTAATATATTGTTTAATATATATCCTCTAATCCTTAATTAGCTGCTGAAGGAATATGTATATTTTTAAATAGTATTAAGTTTTTAATTGACTCTCTAAGTATAGGAGAAGAACTGATCCAAGAGTGGCCCTCCATTTGTTCTTGTAATATCACTTATTCGCATTAAAACTCTTTACTACAAATATGAGTACTAGAATTACACGTGGATGCTTTCCGTAAATAAATTCTGTCAAGAACGTGTCCAAGTAATGATGAGATAATGGCTGCATTCAGAGAGGTCTCATTCAAGCCTTTGTGCCTAGCCAAGTCACTTGGGTTGAGAGAGCTCATGAATTCATTCCCGAGTTATGCATTTAGTTGGTACATAAAGGAACATAGTTATGGGACTTGGAGTTGCTTTACTTTTCCAATTTCAATGAGGGAAAGTTACATCTATTAAACACTATTTTTTTCCTAAATATATTCCAGCAAACACAGAGTCAGTTCAACCATGAAACAGATCCTTATATTGAAGATAGGAGGGCTGATGACACAGTGTCCTACCTCTTCAGAGATTTCTTACTGGTAACTGGATAAGGCTGCCAACATTTATGGCATCATCCAAAACCCATTAAAATCAATAAAAAGGCTTCTGTTGACTTCAGTGCATTTTGTATCGGGACCATAAAGAACAGTGAATATCTTAACAATGCCATGAACTCTATAAGCATTTTAGCTTATAAATAAATGATAATCCCAACGCAGACCCCACTAATCAATATAGGGACACGACTAGTGCTTCCATATCTGTAGGTTCACAGCAAATGCCCCAAGGTCGATTTGTGTTAAGGATTTAGCCAGATTCCATTCACATCTTCACATCATCCTTGCAGTTTTTACATATTTAACCTTTTGTTTCTAGCAAACAGTGTTCTTTACATCAAATGTCTTTAGGGACATCCATTTTTGCTGACAGCTGGTGCAGCAGCTTATTTATGCATCACTGAAGTATGGTACTGCCCAAAAGGTGTGTGACCTCCATCCCCTTTAAGTCATTTCCTGAGTAGACTAATATCATCCAACTTCAAACACTGACAAATGTAAATTGGGGTCTATAAAATTAGAAAAATGCTGAACTAAAGTATATAGAACAGTATGACATTCCCCTACTGTGAGCAACAATCTAACATTTCTTCTTCCACCATGTAAATGCGTATTGCATACATCTCACCTCTTTGTAATGTACATAAGGGCTTTCTATTCCCATCAATGTACAGAAAAGATGAAAACCCAGGCTTTATTCATATTGTATATCATTCCATAGCACACCTTGCAAGGTTAAACAAAGGGTCAGAGCACTCCTAGTACTTTCTTGCAGTAGTTCTTGTCATGTAAACCACTTATGTGGTTGTCATATATGTTACTGAGTATATCTACCGAGACTTTTTATTGGCAATGTGCCAGGGGGATACAAAAGACTGGATATTTTCTAAAACATCTATTAATGCTGTAAAAAAAAAATCTTTCAGAACTGGATCTCAAAGTAGTCTTATCTAACAGCTTACAGTTTCTTAATACACTGGAGAATTTGAATTGGGAGAAGAATGATTTGCATTCACTTCAGAGATCTCAATATACTTGTGCATTATGTGGGTTCAGGATCAAGGGCCTTTATTTGTAACTAGGAAAAATCCCCCATGTCATCACACAGCTGTGAATTCCAGGTGGCATCCATTTGCAGCTGGGTGGGAGTAACGTGCCAGTTTTGTGCTAGCCAGGATAGCAGGTGATTCCGCACAAGTGTACTGTAACTTGTGCTGTTTCATCTCTCGATGCCCTGGATTTTAACGTTCAATGGAAAACAACAATAAATTCATGGAGCTTTACTGCCTCTGCCAAATGTGACACCTTTCAAAGTATAACACTCTGAAAAGCTTGCACAATCCTCGCCAACTGCATGATTTAGCTGCTATAAAATCCCTCTGAATCAAACCCATTTTTGAAGTAAAGAAGAACCTGCCTGAGAATTTCATTGCACTGTTGGATACCCACTCAAAGATCAATCACCTGTCCTCATTCTGTATTCCTGCTGTATTTTCTAGTTTAATCTTTTCTGCAGCTTACCTATTTCATTAAGGCTGGAATTTTAAAAGACTAGTGATTGCACATGGAGGCAGTGAGGAGAGCGGTGAGGAGACTTCAATCTGGACAGCACATCTCTTTATAAATTATACTATGTTATTGGAAAGGGCAGTCTCATTTTTTTGTCTTTGTGCATTTCTGTGCTTCTCAGGTACATTGAGTACATGGGCATTATGGCTTGGCATGCTTAATATAGTTGCATTCTTTTGTGTACCAAGATCAATTCAGAGAAGTCGGGTGGGCTGCTAAGGAGCTGGCTAGTAGTGATTCTCTGCGATGCATGCTGTTTGGTCTAGGGTCGTCTTACACTGTTATCATTATAATATCTGAGCGCCTTCCACTACTGCAGCATGTAATTCTCCACATGAGGAGAAGAGTGTGCAGTATATAACGTCTTCTTTTTTGTTCATCTATGTATATACACACATGCATGCACACACAAGTGTGTATTTATGTTGGAGAATGCAAGGTCAAAGAAATGTGCCTTGCACTTGAAGTAGAATATGGTGAGGTCTGTAATAGTTCTTAGTTCCCGAGGGAGTTCGTTCTCCATCTGAGAAAGGTTCTCTCTCAGGCTAGGGACAGAAATGACACAAAAAGTGGTATAAATGATCAAAAACTGGTTCAGCTATGTAGGACAACAGAAGTTCACTGCACATAAACTGCTTTCAAAATGGCTGAAACTGATTTAAGGTAAACCTGGAAGGATGTAGTATCAGACTTAACTGATTTAAGTCAAATTAGTTTATTGAACTTCTGTCTCAGATCCCCTCCAGATTCAAGTTAACTCACAGTCCCCCAGCATCCCAGGATGCTTTGTACCTCTCCAATAAATCCATTTTGTGGGGTGGGTGGGCTAGCCTTGGCCCAAGCTCCAGTCTTGGCTTGTCTGCTCCAGCCAAGCAGGGAGGTATGCTCTAACACCCCCCAGCTTCTAGCCTGGGCCACTGCATTTCCTGAATCTGACTGCATTTCCTGAATCAAAAGTGAACGTCTGTTCACTATCTTATAAATTCAATCTGCACAACTTAGACTAACCTGAGAAGATTTTATCAATTCAACCTCAGGCTTTTGATTGTCTATACTTAGCCACAGAACTGAAGTTAAACAGAGCACCATGTTACCAGAGGAACAAAGTGTTGAGCATGATCTTTATCCCAGCCATTTATTTAGATATCCTGGGGCCCAGGTCATGGATCACCTTGATGACAAATGAGTCAGACTTTGAACTTAATTCAAAATCCCATGAGACACGAATGTAGAAAGTGGAGTACAAGTGTGTCTGCATTGGTGAGCAGAAACACTGCAGTGCTCTGTGCTAAATGAAGTTTCCTGAATGCTGAGCCTCATGCCAATGTACGTAGTATTACATTAGTTCACCTGACAGGTGACAAAAGTGAATAACCAAAGCCAGATCATAGTTCCCAAGGGTGGGCCATAGTCACCAAACCAACTGAAGGTAATATAAAGCATTATTTATAGATGCTGCTATGTGAGGGCTTAGTATCACTAAGGAATCGAAGAGTAATTGTAAGCTATGGACTGAATCGTGGGCATGTGTCTTACACCAAAGCAAACTTCTTATGCCCCATAGCATCACCTCTGTCTTGCTCAAGTTCAGCTTCAGCCAGATATGCTTCATCCATGAGCTGATTTTGTTCATCAACTGGAGGTTTCCATTTCCATGGACATAATGAGAAAAATATTCACCTAGTAATAGCCACCTGGGAAGATGTTCTAGGACAATAGGCAAGTATATCGTTAGAACCCTTTTCTCAAATCCCCCTCCCTGCCAATACAGAGGAGTACAGG
>NW_017728998.1:13075218-13077800 GCF_001723915.1 Gavialis gangeticus | reverse complement strand
AGTATATCCTTAGAAACCTTTTCTCAAATCCCCCTCCCTGCCAATACAGAGGAGTACAGGAAGAACTTCCTGATAATATAGCAAACTTTCATTTATTTCTCTTCTATTTCTTCCCATCTGAGTTTTCTCTAAATATCAAGTTTTGCTCATGGTTACTACTAACAGTTAAACCCTGAAAGATTCAGCAGGTCAGCTCAGGTAAGCGTAGAAAATCTTGGGTGCTTATCTGAAATTATGCCAGCTGCTTTAGACTGAACATGGGGCTGGAAATCTCACAAGAAGACTTTCCCCAGAGGTTTCTGGTTCTTCTGAGCCCAGGCTGAGTAGGATACAGCACAAAAGCAGCCTCTTTCTCAGTGCTTCGTTTCTCCTCCTGCCTTTAACTGACAGCAGAAAGTGCAGAGCTAAATGAGAGAAAAGGTAAAATTGAACTGAAGTGGGTAAAATTCTGGCCTATAGTCTGTTCAATTGTTTTCAGGCACTTTTCTAACCCATTTTTTGTTTTCTGAAGCAGTTTGCCTTCTCCTATGCTACACGCAGTACTCTAGAAAGGATCTAAAAGGCTCCTCATTAGGGAATTGTCTACATCCTTCCCTTTCAGTTTTTTCTTAATAATTTGTCTTTCAGGTCTGATGTTTGATCACCAACTTCAGAATACTGAAGTGGTTGGCAAACTAGAGGCCTAAATAGTGATGACACTTCTTTGGCTGTGCACACAGATGACTTCTGGTCCAGTTCATGTTGGTTCCCTGGATACACAGGAAAGGCTCAACTGTTGTCCAGAATATCAGTGGTCCTTACTCATGCATTGGAGAGAAGGCAGCACAACTGTAGTATTTAATATAGGGACCCTTTTTGAGTGTAAAACCCCAGATCTCCACAAAACTCTGAGAGAACCTGTTAGAGAGTGGAATTCAGTACTCAATGGGCTGGGAAAAATCGGGTTGTATCATCTTTTTTTGTCCTAAACTCATCTGTGGCAAAAGAAGGCATTGCATCAGTGGAGAACATAAGAAATTTCTGTGAAGTTTTTAGGAACAAATGTGTGATTCAATTCCAGTCTAGGTTTCGTACTGTTACTTAATGGGCACGTCTACACGTCACCGTATGGTGATGTTCTTACTGCATCGTGCGTTAGTACTTCCCAGAGGAAGTACTAAAGCACAGCACAGTAGCTGCCTGTACTGTGCTGTGTGCACAGCGCATGGTTAGTTTTAGCTGCTGCTTTGCCATAGCAGTGCGCTAACATGGGGGAGCATGCCACTACAGCCAAGTAGCTACTGATCATATGTAGACTCACGTGATCGCTACGTCACTTTAGCGGGTTGTAGAGCAACGTGGCGCATCACTACGATGACATGGGGTGACAAGTAGAAGCACCCAATGAGATAGTGGGACAAAACTTCCCATCCTATCAAAACTCCACTTTGCTTGGAAGAAATTTCCAAACTTTTCTCTTCTGATACTTAGAAGTATTCTTTTAACTTCTACTCTAAATGTATCTGTAGCTAGTTTACAGCCATTTGATCTTGTGCTGGTGATGTTTTTCAGCCCAAAAAGCTCTTCTCTCATAGCTACCCCACAAATATACTTGTAAAGTGTGATTATATCCCCTTAGTCTCTGTTTTGCTAATTTAAACAAGTCATGCTTCTTTAATTTCCATTCCCTTAACCGCCTTAGTGACTCTTCTTTGAACTCCTTCCAGTTTAAGTTCATTTTTTTGACATTGGTGACCAGAAATGCGCATAGTATTCTAAGTGGGGTCTGACCAGGGCCATTGCATTATAAAACCTCCTCTTGTGTTATGTCTAATATATCCTTGGATTGTATTAGCCTTTTTCACAGATGCTTTGCTGTGTTTACTTCTCTCAGCCATCCCATAGCCTCTGAAGGGTGGGAGAGCATTTTAACATTCTCTTTCATGGATAGAGTTGCCTTTACTCTGTTCCCTACTGAGGTCTATGTAGGTCATCACATCACTCCAGAAGGCTAAATTCCTCATGCAATGGGCTTTGTGTGTGTAAGCAGGTGGATAGGGCTTGAATTGCCCCTTTTCAGTGTATCTTTTTCATAGCTTCCTCCCTAGGCACCCCTTTGTATACCCTAAGAGACTATATTCTACAGAAGGAGAGTCATTCTTGAGGATCAAATGCTAAATCCTATTGCAAATATCTAATAGGGGCTTTTTGGTCATTCCTACAATACATCTGTCAAATGTCTCCATCTTCACAAAGTCATTCTAACAGATGGAAAAGACCTGCTAGGTCATACAGCCCATCCTCTTCTTTCTCAGATAGAAATCAGCTTCTGTCAGTGCTTTCTGCGTGCACTAAGTCAATAATAGAAAGAAGAAATAAAAGTGAAAGCTAAGAAAAAGGGGATTTTTTTTTCTCCCAGAGTGCTTGTAGAAAAGGAGAAAGCTGGGAAAGGAATCTAAAAATATTTCAAGTGTAAATAGGTGTAGGCCTAATTTCTTTTAAAATAACTGCTGGTTTTGGATGCTTTGAGTTTTGGGTTTCCAACTTGAGGCATCTTAGAGTGAAAAAAAGGGTGGGTGATCTGCTCGTTCTAAAATTTGGGT
>NW_017728998.1:13040115-13070218 GCF_001723915.1 Gavialis gangeticus | reverse complement strand
TGCTTTCTGCATGCACTAAGTCAATAATAGAAAGAAGAAATAAAAGTGAAAGCTAAGAAAAAGGGGATTTTTTTTTCTCCCAGAGTGCTTGTAGAAAAGGAGAAAGCTGGGAAAGGAATCTAAAAATATTTCAAGTGTAAATAGGTGTAGGCCTAATTTCTTTTAAAATAACTGCTGGTTTTGGATGCTTTGAGTTTTGGGTTTCCAACTTGAGGCATCTTAGAGTGAAAAAAAGGGTGGGTGATCTGCTCGTTCTAAAATTTGGGTCCCCAGCTCCAGGTTTTTAGAAAAAATTCATTTGGTAGATAATATTAATCATGGTTTAAGTTCCTCTCCCAGACTTTATAGAACTTTTTTTTTAATTGAACAGAATAACAATTAGAATGAGAAGGCAGATTCTGAGATGGTGAAAGCTCCTTAACATCAGTGATATAATGCCAACAGTGACGTTGTGTCTCTGCTTAAGAGGAAGAAACTTGCCCTTTCTACAACTGTAATAAAAGTGTAATTAAACAACATAGAGTGATGCATAAAATTTGAACCATGAACAGGGAATTATTAGATATTAATTTGTTGGTTCACTCTGTGAAACATTTATAAAAAAGCCACTTATAGGACAGCCTATTAAAATGATGGATTATCACTGCAACATATGACCAAAGATCCAGTAAGTTAATTAAAGTTCCTTTGTTCTAATAGCTCATATAATGAGAAAGAAGTTTGCTAAATTAAGCATAGTAAAAGATTTTTGATATAGAATTTGATATAGTTTGGTTCCATGTATTGAGACATTGCTAGAAGATTTAATAACTTGGGAAATGTACCTATGTGGCATACATGTGCGTGCATGTGTGTGTATGCACGTGCGTGCACATGTGCGTGTGCATGTCTGGGTATGTAAAATTCACCAATTAGACTCCTGAAGTCCTATGACTGTGATTTAGGCTGCTAGCAGTAGTTACCCAAATTATTTGTCATCACCTGTTTAGAATATTTGATTACAAATTTACATAGGAAAGGCAACAGCCTATAATGAGAGTATAAATCACCTTGGAATAGTGCCTTGACTGGAATGAAAGTGAGTACCCCCTTGTAGTCAACCTGAGAGTGTGCTAATGGTGGTGCATATTTATTCCTAGGCCCTGTAATTAAAATCAATTTGAAGAACTAATGTTCCAGCAAGTTGAATAATATCTGGATAGAGAAGTATGGATAAAAATATCTCCTTCCTTTTCATGATGAAGTGTTTCATGTTTACTTTCCCCTTTTTCCTAATTTTTTTTTATGAACATTTGATTCCCAAATCCATCTTCTTCTAATTTACATTTCTGAGAAACTGAGTTAATGCTGTATTGTAGTTTGTTTATTTTCTTAAACTTGTGCTGTTGGCAATTCAAATTATTTTTTGACACAGGCCATAATGGAGATGGAACTAGAGAGATCAGATCAGTAATTAGAGCAGAATTGAGAAGGTATACAGAAAGTTGGAGGATCCATTATATATTCATCCTGTTTATTAAATAAAATGATTCTTTTTTTTTTTAAAGGATTCAATTAGATTTAAGGTTATGTAGCTTGCCAGTCTGTAACATAAGACATAAGTTATTTAAATTTCACCTTTGCCCAGCTTCATGTATGTTCCATTAGCAAGTAACATAATATTAATATGATATTTATTAAATTAATCTTAGTATGCTCAGGATAGATCAAGAACTCCTTGAATATCCATATGCCCTAGCTGCAAGTACTAACAAAATACTTGTAGTTAACCTTGTTGTATGGTGTACAGGTTCATCTAAACTGACAGGTGATTGATATATAAGGGCTTGATGTTATTTTCATTACACCTACATGAATGACAGGTAACTAGATTGAAGTCACTGTATCTGGTCCCCGTGATACTCCATGTTTACACTGGTGTATCTAAGGGTGCAGACACAAGTTACAATTTTTGCACAATCTGGCCCTTGAAAGCACTCTATGGCTGTGACAAAACACACATGCATGGCTGCAATTTAAAACAGCCAATTTAGCAAAAACTTAACCCTCATTTAATCAGCTGAAGGCGCTCTAGAAATGAGCACTTTAGGATCCCTGCAAGGGTTAAATGCAGGTGTTTCCATCTGCGTGCCATGCCCCAGGTCTGTCACAGAAAAAAGGCAGAGAGTCTCCTCTCTGTGCAGTGGGGGAGGGAAGGAGAGAGTGTGTGGGGGGGGGGAGGGGTAGTGTCCCATCCCCACCATGCCAGGGAGCACCAGGGACACTTCCCTGCAGGGGGAATCCTGGCCAGATCTCATTCCCACCCCCACCCTCCAGTCCCTGGGCTCCTGCTCCCCCTGCCCTACACATACTGGGGAATGAATGCTGGCCAGCTCTCTAGCTGACTGTCTCCAGATGGGTGGGGACCAGTAGCCCAGCGATTGGGATTTGGGGGAGCCCTGACTGGGACCCTCACCTCAGAAAAGTTTCCCCAATGCCCAATGGCATTGGTGGCATAGGGGGCACACTCCCAGCCCCCCCCCCACCCTCCCAATTCCCCCATATGGGGGACTGAATGCCGTCTGGCTGTCTCCAGCAGCGATCAGGGGTGGGGAAGCTCTGACCAGCTTCCACAACAAGCTACAGCACCCCCTGCCTTCTGGCCTTGGTCAGTGCATGGAGGCACCAAGCCCCCACCATCAAATGCTGAACCTCTGTTATTTTCAATGACGCTGTAACTTTAAGCACTTTATTTAAAGCTCAAAAAGATACAGCTTGATTGAGGTTCTGTAATCACCCTGAGAACACATGTAGGCCCAGTGGGGATAGTAATCAGTATGTTGTTCTGCTAAATTTCTATACATACCATTGAATTATGCAGTGTAGGCGTATGAATCAATATAGGTTAGCAATGAATGTTAGCTCTAGAACCCACGCCAGAGTATGCCGTGCCAGAGCGGAGCCTGGAAATGCTGGCATTCAGAAGTACGTAACTGCCGAAAAAGAAATTATTTTGCAACTGTATGTGTAATTATATGCATATACACACACACAAATGTGCTCACGCACACACATGCACACACATATATATACATCTATATACACACATATATGTCTGCATATATGCATGCATATATATATATATATATATATATATATATATATATGTAAGTGTATGTATATGTGTGTGTGTGTGTATGCAGTAATACATAACTGATTATCTGTGGTTGAAACACAGTGCTTATGGATGGACTATATACCTTCTTATTTGTAATTCCCTTCTTTTTGTATCTGCAGTCCTGATGGGTGAAGAGGGGTGGCACATGGGGAGGAGGAAGAAGAAGCCTATGAAATGTCAGAGATACTTCATTCAATAAAGTTCATCCAAAAACACAGCAAATCAATTCCATCAAGATGCACAGCAAACATGCCTGGCCCTGTCTGGCTGCAGGTTTCATCAGCGCACACAATTTTGGATCTGATCACTCGGGTCAAATTGAAGTGTGAATTCAACCTACATCACCACTTATTTATTATTGTGGGTTGCAAACCCACACTGATGATGCACTGTCTTTTGGCTTTTCCTTTATAGGCAGAGGACATTCAGCCAGGATTACTGAATACTCTTATGTGATTAATGGGTCAAAAGAACTTGCACTGCTGGGGAGTGAGTGGGACCCAATGGACTGGCCTCTCATATATTTGTTATTATTGTTCATGATAGTGCATTATTGTGGTGATTTATTACTGACCAACTGCCGTAATTGTAAAAGGTGCTTTATAACAGCTGGAATGCACTGAAAAGAGAGCAAAATTCTTTCCTCAGGCATCTCTCATTAACTCATAGACTGTACCATGAGAAAGATAAACAGCATGATATTCAGTACCCACAGTACACTACAAACTATTGGATGCAGGTATTGGGTATAATAACCTAGTTCCTGAGCATATCTATGAGTGAGAGACCAGGGCACAATCGCTGGGCACTGATTTAGCGGTGGCACATGAATGGAAATGGTGCTGCTACTGGCCCAGCTGCTGGTGCTGCCTTGCTACTGTTGCCCTGAAATCATAGATATATCACTGGAGTTACTAGAAGAAGCCTCACTGACCCAGTAGCTCCCTGTACAGCATAATCTACCATTGTGTTGGTATTCTGGACTTTCAGACATTTGAGCCAGCATTCCCCTTGCATAGCTAAAATACTTTTAAGGGTTTTTTTCCTATTAATGGGATGTTTTAAAATAAACCATTTCAAATTTTACAAACCTATTTAAGTTAATGAGGGTCAAATCCCGTTCTGTGTACAAGAGTCCTCTTATTTTATCCTCTTGCTCCCATTTGGACCCACTCACACCACCTTAAATAAATCCTCTCCATCCTTGCTGTGTGACTGTTCAAGCTGAGCTGCGTGTTTGCAGACTCATGGCGCTGAAGCAGGGTGAGGATACGTTAACTGGATGATAGTCACAAGTGTAAGGAATGGGCAAGATGGGAATGGTCAGGAGGCAATGTGATATGGACACATGGCAGCTTTCTTCAGGAGAAAATTCAGGAAGACACATGGGTGCATCAGGAAGAACGATGTCGGTCTCTTCTAGTTTCTTATGCAATCAGTGTGCACTAAGAACATTTGTCACTAGTATGACATTTGGGGTGCACAGACAAGTTACTTCAAGGGAAGCTAGGTGGTGAACTGGCAGTACATTTTCCACTCCAGGGCAGTGGCCAATGTGCACACTTTTGCCCCAAGGTAAATGAAAACCAGCATTTTGTAGTAGTGCAACTAGGATGGGGCACCTGCCCCAGACTCTGACTGTGAGGGGTGCCAAGATTCCCCTTCTGGGAGTCTGTACCACAGCTCTGCACCACCTCTGTCTGGTCGTAGGAGCTGGACAGTGCAGTGCCACCCCAACCAGTATATCTGGGGGCAGTGGCTGAGTGGAGCAAGCTAAATGGTGCTCCCCTCCTTCCCCAGGAGTCTTTGCCATGGTGGGGATGTTGCACTTAGAAAGTGGATTTTTAAACCTAGTGCCCCAAGAATTGACACAACACCTGGTCGATCAATGGCAGAAAGGCTTTAATAGCAATACCACAAGCAAGCTTATAAAACCGAATGGCAGAAAAATACTCCTTCCCAAAATAAAATGAGCCACTCCACAAAGTCCTACTACATATTTAGCAGCAATAGTGTTTTCTCACCAATGCCAGTGAAGGAAGCTGGCACTGCAGCTTTCACCAAGCAGGATCCGTTGCTGGTGAATCTGGTTGCGATGTAGCAGTGATCTCTCTCTGCTTCTCCTGGAGTGCACACCTTGCTGGCAAATTTGCTTAGTTCTTATACTGTTTAATTAGACAACTTCAAAGCCTTTTTCGTGGATAGTTGGTCACTTAGAGTCCAAACAAACAGGGAGGAAAAGGTTGAGCATCATATCGTAATTGAACCCAGCTCCTGTTCTTGGATTGTCTAGGTGTAAAGACTTATGTTTTTCTGCGGTCCCTGCGATTATAGGTCAATACAGGTGATGGGCCTTGAGTGGTCAGACAAGATGCTTAGGTATCACCAAACCTGTTTTGGGGTATTTGTTTACCAATGGGGCACATTGGCAGTAGTTTGTATGGGTAATGGTCTGTTCCCCAGACTCCAGACATACACTGAATGGTTCAGACATTTGTAACACCCTCTACATTAAATATTTGTTGGAAGAAATGTGAGTAGGGTGTGTTTCTCATGTACAGGGCATCTTTTCTGTACCTTTTACAAGTTTCTTTTGAAATGCATGTTTAGCCTTTTCTTTAGCTCCTAAGTCAATTGAAATGCATATGTGGTCTCCTGGCCTTCACTGGCTTTCTTAGACGCACACATACAATGAGCATGTTAAGTCTTTGTTGATAGTTTTCTTGATTTGACATAATCTAGCACAGAAAATAAAACCAATTGGGGTTGCTCTATTTTGTATGGCCCCAGCTGCCACTTTGCATTCTTGTGCACTGCTATTTTAATTTGCTTATAAAGATTTTATGTGCAGGCCTAGCCAAGCTGTTACCATATTCAGCATCAACAGGAAAAGCCCTGCACTGCCCCTGGCCAGCCACAGGAGCACAGCACTGTACCCTGCAGTATAGCTGGGGGTAAGGGGAATGGTGCTTCCCCTGCCTGAGAGAGCAGGCATAGCCCTGCTCCCAATGGCCACTTACATACATGCAGGGAGGATGCTCCAATGCACTGTAATTCCAGCATGTTGGAGCAGACTCAATTAATCAAGTCTGCTGGAGCGTGGACATTGCTGCACTCCAGCATCACAGGCATCAGCATCCCCATGCTGAAAAATGGCTATAGGTTGCTTTACACTGAAGCTCATTCAATGAGCTTTAGTTCAAGGCACCCGGATGCCATTTTTCAGCGTGGGGGTGCTGATGCATGTGATGCTCTGGGCGCTTTTAATTACCGCGGCTCTCAGAGCTATACTAATTAACACCCCCCACCCCCCTGCTGCCAGTTGGAGCATGTCTATAAGTCCCCACTTATCCTAGCATTCTTGGATCCAGATCCAACTGTTTCTTAAGTCACCAGAGCCTGGGATCTTTCCTGAGTTGCACTGGAGTTTACTAAGCCTGTTTTGGGCCAGAATGCAGCCTGTTTCATTTGTTTAGTTTCTTTGATCAGAAAGTGCAAAGTGACCTCAAACTGCACCAAAAGGGAATGGCAGAGGTTTGCTTGGTGCTAAGAAAGTTTTGGATTCTGTGAAGGTGGTATAAATTAGGTGTATCACATCAACAGTGTGCCAGAAGGGGGAAAGGTACAGCAGGGACCAGCTGATATGCTTCACCATCAGAATGGTTCCTACACAATTGATGTATCCAATATAATTTGGAGCAACCCTTAGGCTCCTTTCACTTATACCAGAAACATTTTTGACCCCAGTGACCAAAGACCATTTAATTTAAGGTACTGGCCTTAAGTGATTAATTAAACCTTATAGCTAAGTACAGACACTCAAAAAATCCAAGGCCAAATCGATTCAATCTTCACAGTTTAGTCTAAGCTGCGTAGATAGAACTGACAAACAAGCGAACACATTCACTTTTCATTCCGGAAATGCAGCCACATGCCTGCAGTAGCCCAGACGAGAAGCCAAGGGGTGCCAGAGCATGCATCCCTTCTCAACTGGAGCAGACAGCTTGGGCCTAGTCTTCAAGGGAGTGTTGTAGGGCAGGTGCAAAGCATCCTGGGATGCTGGGGGACTGTGCGCTATCTTGAATCTGGAAGGGAATTGAGACAGAAGTTCAATAAACCGATTTAGGTTAAATCAGTTAGGCCTGTTACTGCATTCATCCGGGTTTATCTTAAACCAATTTTGGCCATTTTGAAAGCAGATTATATGCACTGAACCTCTGTAGTCTTACAGATTTGAACAGGTTTCTGACAACTCGGTGTATGTGTAATTTCTGTCCCTAGGCTATGTGTTCAGAGGTTTCAGGCAGTATCAGAGACAGAACAGGGCAGCTTGTCATCCTGGGCAGTGGTGGCTCCTGGGTGCTGACAGTGGTGGCAGGGGCAGTGTGGCTGATTGGCAGCTGTTATATTTCTGCCTCCTCTGTACCCCCCAAGTTGGTACCCATAGGTGCTGCCCTGCCTTTGTTACACTACTGAACACTGTTGTGTTCTGGAAGGGTTGAGGAATCTGCAGCTCCACCTGATAATCAGTGCTTGCAATTTTGTTCTGGTTTGTTTCTGTTAGGGAAAGCAATTTTCCTTATTATCTATTGGATAAGATTTAGCCCAGATGCAATAATGTTGTTTGTTTCTAGTGCTACTTCAAATTTCACCTGAGACATTTCATCAGTCTTCCCTGATTTCACAGTCCCTCCTTATTATATGATTTTAGATCTCCATTTACAGATTTTTTTTTTTTTGGTTTCATTTTTCCTTCTAATCAACAGATAGGTACATTTTGTTCCACCTCTTAAGGGTTTTTTTATGCTAGGTATTCATGTCCTTTACAGAAGCAGAGTTAATACCATATGATGTCAATAGTCTTTTAACATAGTTATGCACGAGTCTTACAGTTGTGACCTTTTCCCCCTGTAATTAGTTTCAGCTGAAATTAGGTTCACTGAAAGCTTCACACCAATTAAGGCAAAATCTGAATAAAACTGATTCTGCAGTGACTGTCTGCAAAAACACATCCCAATTTTGCTTTAGATAACTAGATCTCATGTCTCAGCCATACTTCTGCACTTAGACAAACTGACAAAGTTTTAAGGCACAGCCTTGCAGAGAAAGTAAAAATGTTCAGTGATTTTAGAACAAGCAATTTCCTCTTACTGTACCTCTGTTTCCCTTCCCACCTTTTTGTCTAAATAGTATACACACGTCTCAGTTCCACTCAAGGCCTCTAAGGCTAGAGACAGAAATGACACATAAACTAGTATAAGTAAGCAGAAACTAGCCTAAACCTGTAACATGACAAAAGTTCATTGCATATAGACTGGTTTCAAAAAGACAAAATCCAGTTTAAGATGGATCTAGATGGATGTAGTATCAGACTGAATCACTTTAAGTTAGACCACTCTATCGAACTTCTGTTCCAGATCACCTCCTGACACAAGCTAGGTCACAGACCCCTGGCATCCCAGGATGTATTGTGACATCCCACTTCCCCCCATCCCCCGAATGGGGCAGACTCACCTCCACCCCAGCTCCTCTGCTCCAGCCGAACCAGGTGCCCCAGCCCTAGGCTGTAACAGAGCTGAGGTTACAGAGCTTTGCTTTCCAGCCTGGCCAGCAGGAACATGGGGCAGGTGAGGAGAGAATGGGCCCCCACCTTGGCCCCAGCCCCCCACAGCCAGTGTCTGCATAGTGGGGGAGAGAAGGGAGCCCCTGAGGTGAGAGGCAGGGGGCCAACCTGGGCTGTTTGCTGCCCAGCAGAGCTGGGAAGTGTGTGGGAGCATCCCCCTTCTTCTGGATGGGGAAGCATCTGCCTTTCTTGGCTAGTGAACGTGAGTCTGTTTGTTAATGGTCCAATCTACGCAGCTTAGAGAAACCTGTGTAGATTGGATCGATTCTGCCTTGGGCTTTTTGACTGTCTGTACTTAGCCTAAGTGTTCGGTGATTGATCAGTCCTTAAGGGGCTTGCTAGAGTCAATACCCAAAGCAGACTCAATCTGGGGAGCACTGTCCTTAAAGAGACAGACCTCAATAGTCCAGGTACTGTTGTAACACAAATGACAAGTGATAATAAATGCCATGAGCAAGTTTCCATGATGCTCATTATTGCACAGTATTACATGATAAATGAGGGAGTTGCTTTAGTTTCAAAGGAGTACAGTCAATGCCTGTGGTAGCCATATGTCCATGCCCTGGTGCTATGTGGCTCTAAAGCAGGTGTTGCTATTATTACAGGGTGTATGATCTAAGTACATGGGAGGGGAAATGTCATGGGTAGGTGATTGTTGCTTTTACCAGGTTTTCTTGCAGATGGATGTTGACTATATTTTGTTATAATCAAACATGTAAGAAATACCATGAAGCCTTCTTGCCATTATCTGAGATATTTAGCTGGGATTAAATTTTGTTTAGCTCAGATGGATTTACAGCCGGTTTTCTGCACTTTTATCACATCCAGATTGGATTACTATAATTCTTTATTTGCACATTATCCATCATCTTTTTTGGCAGCTGGCTCAGCTCAGAACACCGGAGATTGATTTCTGGCACCCAACAGAGTAAATGCATCTTATCTGTCCTAAAATCATCCTCATATTGGTTTCTGATTCCAATCCAAATTGATCTTCAAATTAGACTTTGAATTCATAAGGGTCTTATAATGGTACTGTATCCTCAAGGCCCCTATCTGGCTGCTGTGACCCCCCGGAAGCCAACAGAAGATGTGTTATTGTCATGTTGAGAGAATCATAGAAGTGTAGTACAGAGTTGGGTATGTTAACTATCTGCTGTCTTTTCTATAAGCTTGATAGGGTGACACTGCACAGTTACCCCACCTTGCCTTTGGCCCTCTTCCAACTAATTTCCCTCTGCAGTAGTTCTTCTCCAGCCCTACTCAGGAGGCTTTGCAAGTCTCAGAAAGGGAGAAGTGTCGCATCTCTGACCAGAGACTTCAATTCTAATTAAATGCCTCATAGGACATAATAGTCCTGAAACATCAAGTGATGAGTGGGTCCAAAGATTAATTAAAATTGTATATTAAAAATGACACTTTAAGGAATAGGAACAAACTTTTAAGCAAGAAGAAAACAAAGGAAAAAGCAACCCATTTGTCTCCAAGGCCTCTCTGGAAAACAGGAATCAGACCCAAGGCAGTGGATGGAAATACAGTCCATTCCTAGGTACTTGGTATTTCAGAAGTGATTTATCTGGAAATATGTGAGAGTTATTTTGAGGCTGTTATGATTATATCATTTGATGAGATTTTTTTTCTTTTCTGCACCGTGGACTTTAAAGTGAAAGAGACAGTCTGGAGATAGCTTGTGATTTGTTTAATTAACTGGCTTTCTTTTTATGGATGGTTGCTTGCAAGGCTGTTCTTTCATTTGGTGATTGTTTTTGTTATTAATGATTTCAGACAGAGCTCTTCACGTATCAAGTGCAAGTTTGCACAAAGCCAGTGAAGGAATCACACAAGAGGATGTATTTTTATTTATTTATTTATTTACTTATTTATTTCCTGCAGTTCATTTTTAAGTTTTCTGTAGCACCATGGTCTGCTGTGATTGTTAGCACTTTGCATTTAAAAAATGCATTTAAGGGTCCAAAGCTTGTCACTCGAAGATTTGCAAAGGGGTATTTGTTTTCCAAAGGTGCCAAGAAATATTTTAAGTTCAAAAGTTTTGAAATTAATATTAGTGTCAGATGTTAATTTTTAAATGACTTTATTGGTCCCAAAAGACACTAGATAGTTCAGGGCCATCCATCTAGTGTCTTTTAGACCTGGTCTCGGCCCCATGCAGCCGGTGTCTGCATAGCAGCGGGGAGGGAGATGGGATCCCCTGAGGTGAGAGGCGGTGGGCTGGAGAGGGGGCGGACCTGGGGAGTCTGGGAGCTCACCTAGCATGTTAAGACTGAGGTGAAAAAGGCACTGAGTACTTCAGCTATGCAGACACTGGCTGCAGGAGGCTGAGACCTGGTCCAAAAGATACTGGATGGACAGCCCTGAACAGTCCAGTCTTTTATCCGTTGCATTCATACAGCATAAAAAGTAGTAATACAGCAGCCATTATTGTTATCATAACCTACAAGACAACAAGAGGAACAAAAGGAAGGTCAGGAAAAATGTAGGTCCCTTACTGAATGGGGGAAGCAACCTAATGGCAGAGGATGTGGAAAAGGCTGAAGTGCTCAAAGCCTTTTTCACCTCAGTCTTTATAGGCAAGTCAGCTCCCAGACTACTGCACTGGGTAGCACAGTCTGGGGAGGAGGTGAGCAGCCCTCAGTGGTGAAAGAACAGGTTAGGGACTATTTAGAAAAGTGGGATGTGTACAAGTCCATGGGACCAGATACAATGTATCCGAGGGTGTTGACAGAGTTGCCTGATGTGATTGCAGAGCTGCCAGCCATTATCTTTGAAAACTCATGTTAATCGGAAGAGGCCCCAGGCAATTGCAAAAGGAGAAATATAGTGCCCATCTTTAAGAAAGGGAAGGAGGAGGATCCAGGGAAAAGACCAGTCAGCCTCACTTCAGTCCCTTGAAAAATCATGGAGCAAGTCCCCAAGTGATCCATTTCTAAGCACTTGGAGGAGAAGGTGATTAGAAACAGTCAGCATGGATTCACCAAGGGCAAGTCATACCTGACCAACCTGATTTCCTGCTGTGATGAGATACTGGCTCTGTGGACGCAGGGAGACCTACAGATGTTATCTACCTTGACTTTAGCAAGGCTTTTGATGTGGTCTCCCACAACATTCGTTCAAACAAGCTAAGGAAGTATGGGTTGGATGAATGGACTGTAAGGTGGATAAAAAGCTGGCTGGACCACCAGACTCAATGGGTAGGAACAATAGCTCAACGCCTAGTTGACTCCAGGGGTCGATCCTGAGGCTTCTTTTGTTTAATGTCTTCATTAACAAACTAGAACATGGCATGGAGTGCACCCTAAGCAAGTTCACAGATGACATCAAGTTGTGGGAAGTAGTAGATACTAGGGCTATGCAAAGCTTTGGTCCCCGATTTGATTTGGTGGAGATTCAGCCCGATTTGGTGGAGATTCAGCCCAATTTGGTGGCTGAATCTGCAAATCTGAATTGAATCAGGAGACCCTTTAATCTCTCTGAATCGGATCAGAACCCTCCAAATCAATTCAAAGAGATTTGGAAAGATTTGACAATTCAGATGTAGATGCAGCTTTAAATGTTTTTTCAACATACCTCAAGGTACCAGGTGGCTTGTGAATGCTGAGATGCTGGAGTGGATGGAGCGTCCCACAGGAGTGCAGGGGATCCCCAGCATGCTCGGCAGCAGACCCAGAAGTGGGCCAGAAGCACTTCTGCGCCCCCTCAGCTCAGCAACTGGTGCCTCCTGGGTCTGGGGGGGGGCACTCGGGGTCCCCCTGTGGCCAATCGCCGAGCTGTGGGGGCACAGAGGGGCAGGGCCCTGTGCACTCCCTGGTGGACCAGAAGTACTTCTGGTCCACTTCTGGATTTGCTGCTGAACACATGGGGGGGGGGGGCCCATGTTCCTGTGGGATGCTCCATCCACTGCCACCGTCACAACATTCACAAGCCATACCTGGTACATTGAGGTATGTAGAGAAAACATTTAAAGCTGTGTCTATGGCCAAATCACTGATTCCCTAAATCAGCATTGAATCTTCAGATTCAGATTTGGCCGAATCGAATCGGGGACAGTGATCTAAATCAACTAATCAAATCACTGTCCCCAATTTGAGCCAAATCCGAATCGGGATTGAATACAGCCTGTTTCACGGTAGATACACTGGAGGGTAGGGCTAAGATTCAGAGTGATTTAGGCAAATTGAAAGATTGGGCCAAAGAAAATCTCATGAGGTTCAACAAGGACAAATGCAAAGTCCTGCACATAGGATGGAAGAATCTCATGGTCTGCTACAGGCTTGAGACCAACTGGCTAAGAAGCAACTCTGCAGAAAAGGACCTGGGGGTTACAAGCCCAATTTTCTATTATTCTGTTTTCTATGATTCTAAGACTTGATTCAGTGTACAGACTCATTTTATACAAATTTGGGAGAGAAAATTAGTACCAAGTGAAGTGACGCTTCAATAATGTAGGCTGGGATCCTCTCAGGTACAGCTCCCAATTCAATTCTCTTATGAATGTAACAAGGTCTTTTGGTTGCGGGATGGGGTTGAAACTCAGGAGAGCTGAGTGTCTGTCAGGGCTCCCTCAGAGACGGGTGTGGGACGGTGGGTAAGTTACCTATTCTCGCTATGTTTCTCTCTCTCCTCAGGTAAAGTCAGAAGCAATACTTTCTTTTTTTGTTTGTGAAGGCAGACTGTCATGTGAGCAGAGTCTTTGAAGCTGTGAATCAGTTAAGACTTCTAGGAGCTATTATCCCATAAATATTGCATAATAGGCATAATATAGGTTGTTCTCATTCCATTTCCTGCTTCCATTGTCACAAGTCCTCAAAACCTCTCTGCTATGCTGACCAATTGTGTTGTTAATGATTTGCCTAATCTACCAGTAGCGTAATTATTTAACTTGTAAATGTTTTTCTTAGGTAGGGCTACATCGCTTTCTGATTTTTTGAGCTTTATCATTCAGTTCCCTTACTTGAGCAGAATGCAGAAGTAGCAACACTGACTGATACAGAGTATTCTGGGTGCAGTGTGTTTTGCCAGAATCAAGATGGAAAATATGCTGTATTTGTTTTATGTGGAGCCAATCCCTTATTCACATATTTGTAATACTGATGTTCTATTGAGCTCCGTAGGAGTATGAAGTTCTGCCTAAGTTAGGCCCTCAGGTTATGTCTGTATAATGTATGCTTGGCCATATTTTCTCCCAGCATGGCACCTTTGAGAATTTGACCCATTGCATTTATCTATTCTGTTTCCAAGAAACCCCTGCCTTTGCCCGTGCCTTGCTTTCGAGACTAAGGGAGAGAAAGAAAACACAAAAATGAGAGCACAGGTACCAGCTGAGGAGAATAAAAATAAAGGGCTATTGTTGCCTGTCCTTTCTGGAAGGGCTGAGGTGAAACTATTCCAGCAGAAACTCTTTTAATATTAAAAGTGTCTTTTAAAACTATGGCAAAGAGGGAGGCTCTCTTGAGAAGTAAAATATCTTATCTTTTCTCCCATGTGTGATTCTCTCTCTCACATTTTCAGATTCTGGTCTCACACCGGCCTTTTATTGGAAAAGGATGAAAGAGTTGAATGTACTTGGGGTCTCTAACTGGAGCACCTTTTAAAATCTTTATAAAAGCGTGGAAGTTACTTGCAGATACAAGGATCCAGGGTCCTGTTAAGACAAACAAAACAATTGAACTGCTACTGCAAAGACGCTCAAAAAACATCTGTTCCTCCCTGTATCATATGACTGAGTGAAAGTTATTTTGTAAAGGTGATTCTCATATGGAGATATGCACACAGGATGAATGTGTTGTCATTTGATAAGCATACGGGAGCCTGTAACAGGTGACCCAGACCCTGTTTAGTTGGGAGTAAAGGAAGGACAGAGGAGGTAATTGTGGCAGGAAGCCAGGAGACTCCTGACCTTTTAAGAAGATGCAGCAGGCTCAGCTGCCTGTGGGGCCACAGCTGCAGGAGGGCAGGTTGGCCTTTGACTGACAGTGAAAAACCTGTGCAGAGCTGGGGAAGCGACATGACCAAAATGGGGTATGGCTTCCAAGCATATAAACCCAGGGCCTGAGCCAGAGCAGGCAGTCTGGCTGTGCATGTTGAAGGGTGAGGCACTCCAGAGGGAGATGCCTGCAGCAGATGGACTACCAGGCACCTGAGCTATTCCCTGGGACTGCCGGGGGACTCAGGGAAAGTGATGGCCTGAATAAGACAGCAGCCCAGAGCTGGGTAGGCTTTTAGGATGCCTGTACATGAGCATGGAGGCTGTTCTGATGCACTCTAATTACACCATGTTGGAGAACACCTGATTAACTGAGTTTGCTGGAGCATGGTAATTACCATGCTCCACCCAGCTCCATGTCTCATGTATCAGTGTCCCCACACTTCAACATGTTGGTTCAAGTGCCCCCCCCACCACCATTTTGAAGCCTGGGAATGCTAATATACAAGACACTGGCACTTTAATTAGGGAGTCTCTCAGAGCTGCTCTAATTAAAGTGTTCCCCTGCCACTCCCAGAACACATGTAAAAGTGCCCTTAGTTGGGAACAGTGTCTTGTATTGATGTTGCAATTTAAGCTGTGTAGAGCAGGACCAGATTGTGGCTGTCTGGTGGCTACAGTGGGGTGCCTGGTAGGGCACTCAACATTAGGCAGCATAGCTAGGGTCAAGGATCAGAGCGGGTGGAGAGGCAGCCCAACATGGGGTCATGGGCCAGAGGGCTAAGGGCTAGAGATAGTGAGGGCAGCCCAGCTTGGGGTCAGGCATGGGGGACAGGAGCCCTGAGCATGAGACACAGGGGCCAGGGGCTTAGAGAGACAGAAAGCCAACAGGGTGGGCTAGGGTTGGAGGTCTGTAGCCAGAAGAAAAGGGGATAAAACCAAGAGGGCTGAGGCCTCCACAAGGGACAGAACAGTGTACAGACTAACATCTGTGACACATGGGTGTGGCTGTAGGGGCAAAAGGAGGTCGTGAATTTAGCCCTTAAAGCATGTAGGGCAAGAGGGAACAAGAAATTGAGATGAGAGAGAAAGAGAGATGTGAGAGGTGAGGAAGCAGGGGAAGATCCTGGTTGGCAAGGGCAAGAGCCAGGCAGGATTCAAGTGGCCACTTGGGGCATCACAGGAACCTTAGGCACCTCTCCTGTTACAGAACCTGACATTAAGGAGAATTTGTTGAAATAATAGCTGAAAAAACAAGAACGCACTTGACAAGGGAAAGGAAAAGTTGAGGTCTCATCAGACCCTGATTTAAGACAAAATTCTGGTTAAGCAGACATGTTGCAATAGAATGGCATGTTACAAAACCCCCAAAAAACAAAAATACTTAAATAGTTTTATTTTTGTTTTTAAAACAACCCCCCCCCCAACAAACAATACCCCCACCCCCGGTCAGCAATCGGCTGCTGGGAGATGCCCCCCACCCCTGTTGGCAATCGGCTGCTGGTGTGCTGGTGCCCCTGCCAGAGCCGGGAGAAACAAGTTGCCCATGGTCATGAGGTGGAGCAGCATGGTATGCCAGGCAGGCAGCCAAGCAGGCACCACTGCTGCTGTGTGGAGCAATGTGGGTGAACTGGAGCAGGTGCCATGCCACCCGCACATGACACAACCTTGCTCCCACACAGCAGTGGTGCCTTCCCAGCTGCCTGCCTAGAGCACCATGCCACTCCACCTCCTGGGACTTTTGACCAACAGGCCAGAACCAAGCTACAGAGTCCTGGAGTGTCCCAGGAAACCAGGATGACATATAGTCACCTTACTCACAAGTAGCAAAGGCCTTCAAAGAACCCTGCATTTGCACCCCAACCCTACAGACTAGGAAGCCATGAAACTTGAATCAAGATGGTGTTAATTTAGCAAGTCCTTTAAAATGTTCTCTTCTTTAGCCTAATATCACCATAATAATACCCATCTTGCCTAAATTTTGCTTGGGCTAGTTCATTGCTGGGACAATTGGAAGATGATGCAACTGATATGAAGGAAATATATTTCTTCAAACCTTGGGTACTACAACCCATGTAATCTCTTAAGGATTCAAAATAGATGTGGGAAATGGGAAGAAACTAGAGTTTTGAAAGTAATGACATTTCTGAATAGTTTAGCACTGTGTATTGATTGAGAAGATTGTTGATAGTGTCACCCGGTGACCCTTTGGACACCTACATGCAGGTGGACAGTATATAAGTTTCTCAAAAAATACACTTTTAAGAATCAGTGCCTTTCTCTACCTACAAGGGCAAAGGGTCAGCATCAAATATGTGGTGGTCTTCCTCCAGTGTTTGGAGAATTTCTAATTCCATGGATATGTCCAGATCTAGGAAGCAGCAAGATGTATTTGGTACAAGTTGATGTAGATTTTCTAATTCCTTTGGTTTGAGAGGTCTCCCACATCTGAATATTCTTATTTGCTGAATACACTGAAACTTATAGCATAAGGTGATACAGTTAGGTATACCAGGTCATCAATCAGAGCAACCACAGCTTTCAATTAAAGCCTCAGTGTCAGTACTGACTAGCTTGTTGACAATCCTTTCATAACATGTTTTAATTTTTTTCTTGCCATTGGAAAAAAGATGATTTGTCAAAAAACAAAATGATTCACAGATATGTACAGAATTTTGATAAAAGTGGATGCCAGAAAAAAATAAGAATGATGAGGTCAAATATGTAATTTTTGTTTACCTTTTCAAAATGAAACATTTTGATTTTTCATTTTAAGATTTTCTTTTACTTTTATATTTGTTAATTTCAAAAAAGGTGAAATTGGAATGAAACATTTTGGAGTTTTTGAAACTGCATCATAAAACAAATTGTATTCCAAGCTGAAATTAAATAGATATTCGGGGGGGGGGGGTTGCTTTGCTTTATAAAAAAGGTTGAAATTTAAGTTTCCCCTGAAATGGCAATCCTGCTCCTCCTGCTGAGCTCCAATTATGATTTACAGGAAAGTCATACTGCTGTGGATACTGAAGCCGATGCATTCTTGAAGGAGAAAGACATTTTAGTCATTTCATTCATCAATCTTGCAACAGCCATCTTGTATTCTGTTCCTATTTATCCAGTGGTACTGAATATAAATAAGCTTCTTTTTTATGTGTAGCAAGTGGTAGAAGCGCAATTGTTGAACAATATCCACTTTATTTGTAGCCTAGCCAAAATATGCTACCCTTACATTTTGGTAAAGTAGAAAACATTCACAAGAAATGTGAGATTAGTTTGAATGTATAGATCAAAAACACCTACATCCCATGCTTTACTAAATGCCTCTGCACATCTGGAGTCTACTAAATTAATAGAGATAGTAATGTTATAGAATAGAAGAGAAACAAAATCATGTATGCATGCATGGCTGTGGTTTTCCAATCAAATCAAGGTAAATTAGGGAATACCAGTATATCTGTAAATAATCTATGATGATAACTTCAGCTTTGGTAAAGAAATTAAGCTTCATCTCCTATATTCTTCTTGTGACAGCTTTTATTTCAGCTATACTGCTTAACACCTCATCAAGAATATTATAAGAAAATTGAAACTTGAATTAAAGCTGCAAATGCATAAAGTTCTCTCATTCATAACTTCATTTATACATGGATGAAACATATTAACAGTCTTTGGTATCTTAAAAGCAGTGTTCCAAGGGTATACACAGCACCGTGTTCCTGAGAAAATCATAGCAGATAGAAGAACAGTCAAAGAATTTTAATTACTTGACTGAGAAGGAAAGTACTGGCATAGTAATGCAGTTAAGGAAATGGAAAGGAAATACCATGCAATAAAGGAATTTGTTAATCTAATTGAAGAGCATTCTCAGAAGGAGGCTGTAATAACAATGGAGGGCAATTGAAAAGTAGCTTAGCCATTTATAATTACCCCCTCGCTTGTTGATCAACTTTATTTCTCTTTTATGACTCAATGAATCATGCTATGAAAGGAAAAGTGTATGGTTGGCATAAATATCACCCATTATGAGAATGAAGGACAAGAAGAAGTAAAAACTTTATGTAAAAGCATGAAGATATCATAAAAATTCCGTACAATTATTATCTCTGCTTCACCGCTAAATTGATTACTCTCCTGGTGGATGTTACTGAAATAAAGCTTTAAAACAGAGATGCCAGAATGTAAATTACATTTGTGAATTACCCATTTGAATCAATTATGTTCCTATCAGAAAAGCTATAAATAACACAGAGGGCTTTTTTGTTACACTTGCATTTTTGTTGTATTTAGAACATTTAAGGACTATGGCTTAACCACTGAACTTGATGGATTTTTGTAACAAGAACAGAGGAGGTTAAAAAACAAAAAAAACCCCAAAACAGTGATGATTTTGCTACAAGGAGAGTTCTGGAAGGACAAGGTCAACTCCAAAACTAGTTAAATTATGCTATTACCTTCGAAACACTTTTATTCATACAACATAAATTTAAATCTTAAACAGACTTTCTGTGGTAAACCTGTGATATTTTTGGATCGTGTATGCTTTCAAGCAAACAATTCCATCATGATGAGATTCAGCGTTCAGATATTGTTTTACTTATTTTTCCAGATAATTTATGTTCTCGTCTCTTTCTTGCAAACCCCACGTAAAAAAGCTGTTAGAGTTATAATTGTAGTGAAAGGCTTTCAAGCATTAGCAGCTAAGAGTTTGCAAAGCATGATGGATATGCTCTGTGAAAAACTTTTCTCCTTATCTACACATCTTAGGTAGGAGAGCACTAATATTCATGAGTATATCTATGTATACTCTTGTATATGCACATATATAAATATACGTAAGTAAAAAATAAGTGCACGTGTGTATATATATAAAATATAAATGAAAATTAAGTAAGTTTATAGAAGACTGATAACCATACACGTCTGAGCTTCCTTGTCACTGAAGAGGAAGGTCTGGGAAACAGCAATATGGTTACGTCATAGCTTAACTCCAAATAAGACTAGCTTGAAGACATTTTTGAGAGGAAAAAATATTAATTTGGGTAAAAATTGCAAAATCACTTGCACTTATGTATTTCCTTCCTAAGATCATTCATATCAACACATTTTTTTCAAAATAATGACTATAAAAGGGAACAAAAACTGTTGTCTGTATGTGTTTGCACAAATATTTGGGACTAAACTTTGTGTGTGTCCATCTTGAAACCTCTTTATATAGACTTGGGGCTCCCTAGTCTGGAAATAGAGATGTACTAGTAAAAAAATTTTAAAAAATGCCCACTAATTCTAGGTGTCCAGTTTTGAGACACCAAGACCTGACTGTTACAGGGCTGAGCATTCACAACTCCAGATAGGGTCAGAAAACCAAGAGGCCTCAAGTTCTGCATCCCAAAATTGAGGCACCAAAGATGAGAAGTTACTCACCAACATGTCATCCTGTGTAATTCAGGTTCAGTCATACAATTCACTGGATGAACTATAAAATGCTGAATACTTAAAGCAATAGTCAGAGCTACTAGTTCATGAGCAATCCACAGGCTGAAATATATTTCCCTCCATCATGTCCCACCTGATTTTGAATACAACTACATTTATAAAAATGAAAACTTATCTAAAGCTAATTTACAAATGGTAAAAGCAGATGAATTTGTCAAATAGACTTGTTAATTGACAAAGCCTGCTCCACCTGGAATATAGAAAAAGGGGTTTGTGTGTTTATGTTCTTTAAGAAAATGAATACACCATGGTGTGTGAGCATGGTCTTCTTCTAGGGCACACAACAAGATATTACAGCTTCATCTTCCCTCATTTTGGTGTCAATCTCTCCTACCATGACTTTGACGGGAGTAATTAAAGGGGGACACCACATGAGAGGAGTGATCACTTAGTTTTAATAACGAGCATCAGCAATGCCCACTCACAAGAAGTGTAACTTGGCTAGCCGCCAGCTGTAGGTCCCTCAGCCGGCTTTCCCTACAAGTTCCCAATTCACTTATCAGTCCCGCAATGAACACTCACCAGGTGGGCATTTGCAAGCCAGCCCTGCTTATCAATTCACAGCAACAAAGTCCTTGTCACAGATCTGGATGGAGCTGCAGTCGTCCGGCTGAATCAGCAATTCATCTTCCAACGGGCTGGATGCCCAACACTCACCACTTCAACAAGAAATTCTTGGCGAATCTCTCTTTCATCGCCTGCATCTCCACACAGGCTACTTGCTGTCTCCAGTGTCTAAAGCCTCGGCTCCTCTTCCCCTTCCGGGTAAGTGCTGATCGCACCGACAGTCCTTTATACACTGTTTCCACCCGGATGTTGTCAATCTCCAGTTGTCCGTCGCCAGCTGAAAAGACTTAATTGGCAATTAAGCCTGTTGTTATCTCAATCTGATTAAGCACCTCGTCGCTGTCAGCAAGTAATGGACACTTCACCCAAGCCCCTAGCGGGTATTTAGCATCCTGGATGGGCGAACAGTCAATATGTTGCCCAGTTCCATGGGTCAGACAGAAAGTTTGCAACAAAATGGGTGCTTTTCCCTAATGTTCCTGTAACAGGGGCAATCTCTCCCTATTATGACCAGGAATGTTTCAGAGTAACATTTCAAGCTTTGACTAGAAGTGTTCAGGTTGTAGATGATCTTCTTCTCAAATCCCAAAGAAGACTCTGTGTACTTTTCATGTAGTGATAGGCCTCAATTTTAGATCCCTAATGTATATTGCTTCCATTACCTCGCAACTAGATATGCACTAACATCAGCACACAAAGGTGTAAGCTCAAAACTTCCATGCATAGACATTAGAATGCAAATAAGCAAAACCAAGCGGTCCAGGATTTTTTGCACATACACTTGTAACACCTGAACACAAAGGTATTAGAAACTTTCAATTGGTCTCACAGATGTTTGTGGAAAAATTATGACTAATCAGATGCATAAAGGCACAAGAGAGAACTGCGTTAAAAATCCACCAAAAAAATTAGTCATACTTGTTATATATGGGACCAACATTGACATTATTAGTCTGGTCTGTTATTCAGTCTTCAGAACTGCATAATATCATATAGGACATCTTATTACTACAAATCCATCAAAAATTTAAGTATTTGCTTTTAACCAGAATGAGGAGAAGGGAAGTATGACATGAATGCTTAAATTGACTCCATTGCATTTTATTAATAGCTCATAGTGTATAGTAGGAATGTTAGAAAGTAATTCAATAGACTTTGTTAAATTATTACTTACTAAATTGTCAGTGTGACTTACTCATGATGGAACATCACATTGATAGCAAGACTGCATTGCATGTCAAATCAAAACAAGACCTTTAATATTCACACTAGTGTTGTCAATACTATTATTCTTTGTGGAAAGACCTATGAAGTCAATTTTTATTCCCTTTCATTAAAGTAACAACTAGAAGAAGAATGTCAAGTTTCTTCAGTGATCTACAATCTTGACACACAAAACATCAGAGTCTTGTTATTTACACATTCAAAACTCTCCTTGTTTAGCTTTCAAACAAGGTGTTTTCTTCACATTGTGGTGGCAGGTTGACAAAGAGAGTTTTATGGTTAAGAGACATTCCTTGCAGTGAATACTAAAATTAAAATGTTTGGCATCTTTTGAAAGATAGAAGGCCAGTTCCTATGATGTGGGTGGGACGGAGCAATCTCAACCCCCATTCAAATTATTCTTAGAGACTGCTCATACTTTGGCCTATTCTGAGTATAAATGGGGCAAAAGAGCTATGACTTCAGCCTTGGCAAAAGGGAAATGGATAGTTACAAAGGTTTTAATATACAAATATACAGGGGCCAGTTAAAGGCAATTAGAACTAGTTTTAGCAAATAATCTTGCACCTGATAGATGTGAGATATTAACTTCAAGGAGTTTTGGGGTCTGTCTTTCCAGTGGCTAATAATGTACCCATTAGATATTTAGGCTTAGATTTAGAAGGGAAAAAAACACTGCAATGCTCAGTGGTGCAGTACCTCATTTCTAGATGCCTGGCTCCCAGAGTGGAATCTTGGCCAAGAGTTAGGTGCTCAAGCCTCCTACCCGAAGTAGGCACCTCAGAATTGGGGTATACTGTATTTACTTGAATATAAGTTGAGGTTTTTTTCCCCCAGTCAGCATGGGGAGAAATTCCTCATCCTACACTTGCATACAAGGAAACCTCATTAAATGAATTGTCTATCCTTAAACTGCTGCCAAAAGCAGCATGTGCTCAGTAATGGAAACCAACTATGAAGCTGATGCAGCCAACATTGAACATAATTATAAAACACATGGCCCACATGAGGCAGACATACTGGTGGGAACCTACCACAAGGATAACTTAGTGCAACTCTTCTGAATACTATGTATGGTGGTGCCTGTTGTACGTAGCCCACCTCACACTAACTTTTTTTGGTGAGTGGTGAGCCACTACACAGAATACATTTTTACTTCCTCTTTATTCCCACAGCCGAGCTGCACCTTTCTTTTCCATTTACTATGATTTCCTTTTTCTTCACCAGCCTCAAATGTCTGGCAAACATCATCAAATGGGGCCCCAAAGAGTTGACCCAGAATCCCTGTCACCTCATCCAGCCTGTCACATATGATTAGTATGAACCTGTTCTCCATGTGGTGGAGCCAAACCAAGTTGGCCTGTGCTCGTCTGCATATAAATTTTTGGAGGATTCTAAGATTTGTGACAAGAACACAAGGTTCCAGTCATGAGCAGGGGGTTACTTAGCACATGACTTCTTTGTGGGGAGTATCTGGAGTACACACACATACTCAGCAGTGCTGAACTATAGGGTCGACCATGGCTTAAAATGCTGCTGACCCTGCTGGGGTCAAGCTCAATGAGCTATATGGTAAATCATGAGCCTTTTGGCTTTGACTGATACTATGCATGATTTTTAATATATATAAGTAGATACAAAAGTGCTTCTCAAATATATGTTTATGAAGTACCTGTGCTAAAGCTACCAGCAGTTTCCAGAAAAGGTCAAATGCATCCAGTCTGGATGGACTAAATTACTACAGGTACATTTATTTTTAAAGTCAGTGTTTTCAAATTTACCCATCACTTCCATGTGCCTATGGAAAGCAAGATCAGTAAGGGAGGGGGGAAGAGGGGCTACAGGCGGAAGAGGTTAGGAGGGGCAGAGGAGAAGGGAGCTACCTGTCCCACCCAATTTATTTTCCCTTCTGTAGTAGTGGGAAGGGAGGAATTCAAGTCAAACTTCCAATAATAAGATTATTCTAATATTATAAAAGCTGTAGTCTGTCTGTCCATAACACTTTATTCGCACTCTGATTGGCTGATGGAAACAACCAATCAGAGTGCAAATACGGTGTTTGGACAAGAGGTGGCAGAGCGCCATCATGACAGTGGGGACACAGAGGATGAAGCAGGCAGGTTAGCAAGGCCTGCCCTACTCCTTGGAGGTAGCAGTGTGGGGGGGGAGTGGGGTTGGGACACTATGGGGCAGGGCAAGGCCAGCAGCACTGCTCCCTGCAGGTGGCAAATACGTGCTCTCTCTCCCATGCTGCTCCCTCCCAACATCAGTGGGGGGGAGCAGTGGGCCTGGGTGGATGTGGCAGTGGCAGGGGGGAGGAGAGGAGCAGTCCTGAAAGGGGGGGAAAATGTGCCAGCAGGGGTTAGGGAGCAGCAGACCTGGGCTGATGTGGGGGGGCAGGGAGGATGGGAGGAGTGGACCTGGCCCCACAACGGCAGCAGGGATGGTAGTGGGGCAAGGCCCAGCCCCACAGTGGAGTGAGGGAAAGGGGGAGTGAGACACAGGCCTTTGTCCCCACCTGCACTCCCGCCTGTCATCCTTGATGGGCGATTGGCTAGTATGCCTATGAAATTATAATAAATATAAGTCTTCCATATATAGAATCTAATTATTGAGGGTTATCGTATATTCAAGTAAGTATGATAATTGCTAGTGTGATGACAGCTGATCTTCTGACTTACCCTGTTACAAAGTTTAGCTACTTCTCTCAGCTGAAAATTCACCATCTCAGGTTGAGGATGCCTGACTCTACATTTCCTGCATCCTGAGTGAGTCTAACCACTGAACTATGGCACAGGAAGAGGATAGTGACATCACCAGAGGCATTTGAGCACCCAGGGCCGCACCTGCAAATGGGGCAGAATTAGTGGCTGCATTACCACCAGTGTGGTGGTGGCAATGCTGGCAGTGCAGTTGCTGTTCTTTTTGCATTCTGGTCCTTCTCCCACACCGTCCAAGGTTGGTGACCAGGGCTGGCAGCCCTTCATGACACTACTGGACATAACTTCCTATTATGGCTATATTGTTGAATGGGAATGGCCATGGCTGATAGGTTTTGTGTGGTACTCACTTTTGTTGGTGATCACAACTAGCAAACAGAGCTTCTTCAGGGATTTAGGTCAGAGAATGTCTAGTCTGAGGATCTGATAGTACTTGGGGCTCAGGCACACATCTTTAGGTGAATGTGGAATTTTACACAGGAAAATGTAGGTATCTACAGACTTCTTGTAGCTAAAGATGTGTGTGGGGATTTCACTGATCACATTTTTGGACTCCTGAATTCCACTTAAATCCTTTTTCAATCTGGGGTTTAACTTCCATGCCTCAGTTTATCCATCAGTAAGGGAGGAAAAATCCTACTTAACTTCCCCTTGGGAGTAGTGTGAAGATTTAACCTTGAGAGTGATTTACAAATATAAACTAAAATGCTAATACAAGTACCCTATATTACTACAAATTACAAGCTAATGGCAAATTTTATAGATTAAGCTTGAAGACTTATTTATGACTCATGTTTGAAAAATACAGAATTTGTTCATCAACCATGGCTTGCACTCTAAAATGAAATTGCCCTCTTTCATGTTGTCACAGAGACTAAAACCTGTGTTCATGCTTTTCCTTTATCCAACTTTGCCCTTCGAAGTGTGAAGGATGGGTATTAGTCTCAGTGGAGCCCAAACTACAGACATTTTTCTAGTTTTGTTAGGCACTTTGCTCACATTAATTAGGAAAAATGTTTGAACCATTTCTAATAAATCAAGTCTCTAACTTTTGAAGAAGCATTCCCATTATCTTGAGCACTGCTTCATTTCAGTGCTTTTTGGAGCCCTATATTCTCCGTGCTTAGCATGTACCTAAGTATTGAGTGGATAAAGGACGACGTGGATATCAGTTCTAAATCAAAGGAAGATTAATACTTTAAAAATGTAATATTCCAATGATGCAGTGCTTATTCTGTTCAGTTGGGCTTGCTGAGATCCTTCAGCCAGCATTGGAAGTTAATGCTCATTTATGGAGATCCACATGAGAAGCCGCTCTTGGACAAAAGAAGCAATGGTATTTCTCATGTTAAAGGTTGCTTTCTGTTTCAGAATCTTGTTCATCTCAGACATACCAAAATGTTTGTGAAAGTAGCAGAAAATAACTGGAAAACTGCATCTGCATACACACAGAATTTCTACTGACTTGGTTTAGAAGGTTTGAAAATTCATCATAGAGATGTCTGAAAAAAGACAAGCTATCCCACTTTGAAAGGAATCAAGAATTACATACCAGGGATAAGACTTGTTCAGTCCTATTTAAAAATCCATGTCATCCCCTGTATGTTAGATAGTGTATGAATCTTCTGGAGAAGTGAATACTTTGGAGAAAGAGCATAATGAGCAAATCCACTTTATACTTTTGCATGGATGGCTCACAAGCATAAGTTTCCTTTACAAACCCAGCTCCATTGGTGAAAGCTTATAAACACTATAATTTTGTCCTTTCCATTTCTTTGTAGTCCTGTCTTTAAGCATCTTCTTTAGCTTCCCATGTGTTAGTTCATTTCTTGCTTATATGGAAACCTAGAAATGATGGTCAAAGGTCTGTAGAATATTAGAGGGTATCAGTGAAGCAGTTTCTCATGACTGCCTCTGTTGTATCACCAACATATAAGCAATGGATTTGTGTAGAATATCCCCTCCCAGAACAAGATCAGTTCACACATTGAAAGCAGCTTTCCTCCACAGAACAATGCCAACAGCTTTATAATGAAAAGTGTGATTTTTCTACTATGTAGTAAGATTTTTTTTAATTGGCATATTATGACATTTTTGTGTTCCTTGTACCAGAATGTAAGGTCCAATTGAAGGTGAAAATTATTGCAGGCCTAACCTGCCTTGACAGCCAATTCATCACAATCAAGACTTTTCTTGAATCTTACTGAAAACTTTTCGAGACGGCTTGATTAAGGATGTTGTGAAATACCATACACAAGAACAAATCTACTAATCAATAAGAGGTGCTTCATCACACACTCTTGTTGCAGCCAGTATTTATTTGGATCAGACACTGTCTCCTGCTGAATTTCATGGTGCTATCTAAACAAATAGAAATGTTACATTTCCAAGATATTACTTGAAATGGCTGGATTCATATTTAACCAGAGAAACTATATAGCATGTGTTATGTGACGGACATCTCCCCATCTGTGGTTAGCTCTAAAATAGTCTGAGGTTCACATGCAACCTAGATATTTTAAGTCTCTCTTTTGTCTTTGAATCAGTGTATAATGGTCTCTTGCATCGGTGGTCCCATGAGCAATGACAATGTCAATGCAAGTGTTCCCACCTAAAGTCAACACTTATTTGATATCTCATAGACTCATGCAATGTATCATATTTACAGTATGGCCTGAATCTTCCTACTTCTGAGGAAGTCCTGTTAGGTTTTGGGAATTAAAGTAAATAAGCTAGGACCTATGCTGCAGCTCTAGCATACTCCAACAGGAATTGACTCAGGAGATATTAAAATAAAGTCTATTTTTGAGGGTGTCTTTCTATTTTCAAGACTAATATGTCTCTGCTTTCCTTTAAGGGAGCTCTGACTTTTGAGAAGAAAAAAAGGCCCAGTGTGTCTAGTGTTTTTTCATCTCTCACGTAAGTGGATAGGGAAAGTCTAGAAAGGGACAGGAAATGGGTTGATCATTGCTTCCATCCACTCTCTGAAAAATATCAGCCAACAGTGCTTGGAGTTGATGACCCAACCCAGACCTGCCTTTTAGAACTACCTGCACACTGACCATCTCACCTTTCATCTCTACCGAAAGCTGGCTAAAATTTTCAAAATTTAGATAAAACAAAAAAGAACAGTACTTGACATAAAAAAAAATTAAATTAAATTAAAAAAAAAACAAGAAAAAATATGTTGACGCAATTCAAAGCTGGTAAACAGTTTATGAATTTTAAACATTGTTGATTAAATTTGAAAAATTGTATTTTGAAAATTTGAAAAACATAATAGGAATACAGTGTCTCCTGACATGTTATCTGTACTGTCCTGTAGTAAACCTGTAAAAACTATATATGACTCTGGAAACATGCAGTCAAAATGCAATGCTTTTAAAAGCTTTGATTTTAAAGAACCCAGTGCTGAATATCCCCTAGTTTAAATTATTGTTAGGATCTCATAAAACTTGATAAAAGATGTGCTATACATTTCATATATAATTAGATAAGTACATTTTTATGTGGCAGTTTGTTTGTAGGAAAGTGAATCTGGAAGCAGGTGTCATAAGAAGATTTTTCTTCTTCACTATCAGTACATTTCTGCATATGTTTTTTTTCCCCCCCCCTCATACATTGATGGCTGTTATTAAAGAGTTATTTTGCTTCTAGCTGCATGGGTTGGAATATTCTTACAACAGATGTGTATGAAATATGATACTTTGTAGCACATGATCTGAATATCTTTTTAGTCAGCTTGGCTTCTGCATAAGGTGCATTTTAGAGCTGACTATTGTGCAACAGACTGGAAAACCCGCCAGCAATGGAATGACATACTAGTGTCACCAAATTATAACATTTTACTCGTTAACAAGAAATGTCTTCCAAAAATAAGGGGTAACGTAGTCTGAGCATCATAGAGCTACTTCTGGAGGGCTTGTATATACAGACTAGCAATCTTCCCTTACTATGTTCATTTCGGGATTTCAATCACCATACCAACTTACCATAAATGAAGGCTTCAGAACACCAATATGTGTTCACCTATTGCAGTATATGTGGCCATGGCTTCATGACTGGCCCTGCCCTTTTACAACCAAAGTCAGTGGCAAAATTCCCAAGAGAGAAAACTCAAAGATACAAAGAATGTCTCTCTCATTTATCATGTTCTCCTTCCCATCCCTTCTCCCTGTGGTCCCCCATTTGCCTGGTTTGTACACTGTGTCTCATGTTTGTCTTATAATGACAATAACTAGCTTTGAATTCTCTGATTTAGGCTTTCCTTTGAGGAGAGAACTTCTTGTGCTTAATACAGTGGGGCCATTTCTGGGCTCCCCTTTCAAAGAAGTAATAAAATATGAGTAGTAACATTTCAAGTTCAAAAACAGTCTTAATACCCCTCTCCCCTTCTTATACGTGAACACAGATGCTCCAATTACATGAGGAAGTCTAAACAACTGAGAGAATTATAACATTCCTACATCTGAGATTAATTCGCAATGATGTTGGATTTAAATAGTCCATAGGCAAGGTGTATTATCTTAAACTGTATAATTCTTTGTAGTAATTTATATTATAGCCTATTTACTTTCTGTAAACTCTTGTTGCTTCCCTTTCCGAGTCACTCTTTTTATTCTAGATAATAATTCACCACCATCACTCTCTTGCAATTTCCCATCTTCTCTTGAAATTACCACAATTCTGGCTACTACTAAATATAGGTGTAAGAGTCCCACTTGGTCTGGTAATGGACCCATCTCTACCTGGCTGTCTTGTCTACCCTCCTTCCTTGCTCACCCACCCACCATGCTTTTGAAGTTAAAAAAACCCAAAGAGATAAAATAGATATTGGGAGGTGAGGTTCTCTGCTTGATTAATATGCAGATAATGCTGTGGACCTCTTCACAGGGCTCCTCCATCCCTACACCCTGTGCTTATCACACCATGGCTGTTCTTGGCAGGTGACCTCTCTGGGCTCTCTCTCTTAACACCCAAGAATAGAAAACAGTCTGGTTTCCTCTTCTATATTCACTTATCCCAAATCTCTCTTCAACAACTTTCCCAAACTCAATCTTTATCGACTCTCACTAGTTTCCTTATTGGCTTATGATGTCATCCCAACAATCTATCTTTGCTGCTGTCAATTCATTCAGCTACTCTTGGTTTCCATCAATTAATCCTAGTATCTAGCCCTTATTTCCTCAGGGTGAACACTTACCTGTTATGGCTGCTATGACCAACTGTCTTATTTAGATTAAGTCCCTCAAATCTTTCCCTTTCTCCAGAGCACCTTACTAGGCCAAGGGGATGTTGGCCCTCAAGCGCCCAGGTCCAGAAAACCCTTTGTCCTCTCTCTCTCTCTCTCTCTCTCTCTCTCTCTCTCTCTCTCTCTC
>NW_017728998.1:13029376-13040015 GCF_001723915.1 Gavialis gangeticus | reverse complement strand
CTCTCTCTCTCTCTCTCTCTCTCTCTCTCTCTCAGGTAGTATAGATGACATAACTTGCACTCACCAAATTGCTGCTCTCACCAGCACTAAAGACATCTGCATCACCTCTTCATTAAAGATAAGTATTCCTTGTTTTCAATCCCCTCCATCTCCCCAAGTAGCCTGGATTCTTAGGTAAATTCCCACACATCCATGTTGTATGGACAAGCCATCTCTCTCATGTGTTCCCCTCTCCAGGGCAGCTGACCATCCAGTTCCTCTCAGGTTTTAATTTCTGGGTTTTTCTGGCACTAATGTGAGCCAGGACTGCACCCAGGTGTTTCTCTTCAGCTGGTTAAAAGAGAGGCAACCTGTGCCCTTAGCAGTGGGCATGGCCCCATTCTCTTTAATCTGTGTTTCCCAATGCAGGTAAGTTTTCACTTTCCAAAGGGTGTTGGGTATAATTCTCCTATTTGTAACAGATGCCACAGTGTGTTTCCTGTTACAATAGGAATGAGTTCAAAGACTAGAGATTCTAGGCCTGCCCTTCAGCAATAAGAAACACCTTCATAGATACAAATGAGCTAACTTTTCAGCTGGGGGCTTAGTTTGCTTTGCCTCATTGTTGTTCACGAGAAAATGAACCAGCCTGGGAATGAATCAGAAACCTTTACAGTTGCTACCCTAGACATGTCTGTGCCTGGCTACCTGTGCAGTAACATGAATGCCAAATGATATTTCCAACCTGAGAGTACCTGCTACTTTGATGTTCATGAAGAAGAAAGGATAATGGAGCTCTATTCACTCCAATGAGACCCATCAAAATAGCAAGTATAACTACAATTATATATAACCTGAAATCAGTAATAGGATTTAAACATATGTTCTCAACCTTATGGAAAATTTCTGTTGAAATTTAACTAAAAGAGAATAACTTCTGGAATTATATGAAAGATCTTAATAATGAATTATAGCCTGCCAAAAATTAACTCTAAAATAAATAACCTGTAGAAAACACAGTCTTTTAATAAATATAAATATGGCTTTTAAGAGTGAATTCTGTACAACCATAATTTAACTGAGTCCTGTTGGCTTCATTCCTATTTTGTACTATAAGGTAAACTCCATGCTGTACAGAGTAAAACTAAAATGTATAGGAAAGAAATGATGGTCCAGTGGCAAGGGCAGTAGTCTTGAACTTAGGTAACAGAGTTTCAGTTCCCTCTTTTGCCTCAGCACTTCTGTCACCTAGTCTTTCCGTTCCTCCATTTCCTTTAAAACCGTGATGATCATAGTTTCCTACTTCACAGATAACGTTCTCTATTAGTAAGGAGAGCACACCAGTACTCAAGACAGATAAAATATGATATTGCTGCTGTCTTTAAAAAACAGTGTTTCAACTCTTAAGAGCAAACCTCAGTTTATCACAGCAGCTTCTTCCTCTGCAAGGATTTTTACAGCTGTTGTGTGATGGAGTAGTGGCTACCTCTTCCTTTATAATCTGTAACTCCTTCTGTTGCTTTTGAACGGCAAGCACAAGACCTAGATGCCAAGTCACAAAAGAGATTGTCTAGCAGCAGCATCTGGCTGCTTGGCAGATGCAGTCATGATAGCAGCTTTGAAGCTGCCTACGGGTCTGTCACATGTTTAAGGTACCAAGAGACTGTCTTGGCTTCTTTGTCCTTATAGATGCCATTTTCTATTAACTACTCTTTGATTCACAGGCATTTCTATGTTATGCATAAGCCTTTACTTTGTAAATAAAGACTCAACAGTTTTATTTCTGTGTGGAGATGAGGACTTTGGTCTCAAAGAAAATTCCATATGCACTAGGAATATTTGGTTGAGGATAACGTACATTAAACAAAGTAAAACGTTTAGGGTTAGGAAGTTTTACTTTAAAGGAGTGAGTAAGCTAAGGTATCAGGTAAATGTCAAAAAAACTTTTTCAAATCATTTTAGTGTTCAGCGTTTCCTAAAAAGTGGCCCTGTTAAAAGCCTCTGATTGGTTTCTGCAAAATTGAGAACAGTCTGTTTGAAAACTTAAGAAAATGTCATATTATGTATACAGTATGTTACTTTGCTTGTTATAGGTTCTAAAAACTTTAAAAAGCGAGAACATTGGGTTTTTTTATATCATGAAGCAGAATGCTCTCTATGTGATTAAGACTTTCTATAAGAATAAATTTACTATTTTTTTAAAATACTTTGTATGAATGGATATTCTTTGAATTGTCATGACAGTGGTGCATCACACAGGTTTTGTACTGAAGATGTTATCCTTTAAATGGCTTTGGACAGAAGCATTGCAAGGTATTGTTTTATGTATAAGTCTTTTATCAGATGTGCTATCCTATACAGATTTTGAAGACTTGAATTTATTTTCCTAATGGACAAGACTTTCATGTTTTTGTATTTATGTCTGTCAATCTCTCTGTCTAAATGTGAAATGCACAACACAAAATTTGCAGGTTGTTTCTGTTAACATTTCCCAAATAGAAACAAATATAAATTGTTTGCATCGTCCTAGAAATAGCCTGGAGATAGCTTTGATTTTAGGATTGAGCTGATTTCAAAGGAGGTTAGGCTTTTGCTTTCATTAAAGAGTTAATGCCAACTTTTCCCTTAGGATGCATACACAAACACTGACTTAACTGTAATTTGAACGATCATCTAATGGCAGAAATTGTCCCCTAGGAATTAAGTGTTGAAAATGTTACTAATAAATAGTATCAGATAGTGTTATTGCTAAGAGTGTAATTGTTTGGTGCTTTGGTTCAGGGTGGACGTCTTCTTGGATTCCAGGGGTCAGATTCTCAGTTGGCATAGATTGCCGTAGCTTCATTGTCGATGGAGCAAAGGGTATTTATGCCAATTAAGAATTTGATCCTTGGAGATCAGAAGTTAATCCTGCTTCTGTGTAAATGAGATCAAAGTCCATTTTCCCAAAATGGTCTGAACTTCCCCAGGAGATTCTGAGTAGAAACCCTCTGAACCGTCAGAATGTCAGATTCAGGTCTATAAAATAGTAAGGCTGTAAAAATAAAGGCTTTGTTACACAGTAATTTTAGACAGCTAAGAGAGTTATTAACCCCTGGATTGCCTGCATCTCAAGAAGTGTAAACTGGTTTTAACCGTCCCCCCACCACAACCTTAGGAACCTTAAAGTTGAGACAGGCTGAGAGCCATGGGGCTCCTTAGCCTGTCAAAGTGCAGGCTCAGGGGTGATCTTATGGCTACCTATAAGTTTATCAGGGGTGACCACCAGGATCTGGGGGAACATTCGTTCACCAGAGCACCCCAAGGGATGATGAGGTCGAAAGGTTATAAACTACTGCAAGATCATTTCAGGCTGGACATGAGGAAGAATTTCTTTACTGTCCGAGCCCCCAAGGTCTGGAACAGCCTGCCATCAGAGGTGGTTCAAGCACCTACATTGAACACCTTCAAGAGTAAATTGGATGCTTATCTTGCTGGGATCCTATGACCCCAGCTGACTTCCTGCCCTTCGGGCGGGGGGCTGGACTCGATCTTCTGAGGTCCCTTCCAGCCCTAATGTCTATGAAATCTATGAAGTTATGCTACTCCAAGGCTGGTTTATCTCTTATCTGTGTTACCCAGCATGTGTTCCATGAATGCATGGCCACTCCCCAACGAAAGGTCACCTAAGCTTCAGTCCTCCAGCATCCCAAGATGCAGTGTCTCCTCTCTCCCCCCCCCATTCTATGCAGACACACTTTCGACCCCCTGAATTCTACAGCCCAGAGAGTGTTACTTCCAACAAGCCAGGGGGATGTGACCTGGCCAGGAAGCTTGTAGGGGCACAGACCACATCAGGAGGGAGGGCTAGGAAGGGTGGAGGGGGAAGCAACTGGGGTCCCCATGAGTTGGAGCTTCCCTCCCAGGGCAGAGGCAGTGTCTCCATGAGCTGGGACTACCAATCCCAATCCAAATCCTAATCCCAATCACAATTTATTAAAACATGAGACATTCTTTAGTTTACTTACTTTTTTCTTTTACATTTTTTACCTCTTTTTATTTTATCCTTTAGTGGCTTCAGTGGCTGACTTCCTTCATTTTACCACCCAGTCTGAGCCGCCATTCCCACCCATTGCCTCTCCACCACCAATTTCCCTACCCAGGCCCCTTCAATAAACTCTCTCCCTTCCAGCCTCATGCTTCCACCTCCACCAGCCCATCTCTTCAATGCACCCCTACCTAGAGCAAGGAGAGAGGCCTGTCCTGTTGTGGCAGCTTACAACTGTAGCTCCCAGGCAGACCTCTGCTAGCCAGGCCTCTAATTGCAAGTCAGAGATGTGTGGGTGGGGGAGAGTCAAAAAAAGTTTTTAGCCTGAACATTTGACTGCTCTGAATTTGAGCTAGCACTAACACCCATCAACACTTGAGAAGCTTAAAGTATAATGGTTAAGGGCTTTGTTACATGGTAATCTGGGCAGCTTCTGGAGCTCTTGACACCGGGATTGTCTACATATTAACACCTGAAACTGGTTTTAAGCGCTCGTTAGGCAGCTCAAAGTTACAACACTTCAGGGCAGGATTATCTCTTGTTTGTTACCCAGCTCGTGTTACATTAAGGTGCAGGCATACTAGGCTACACCTTAGTGTGTACACCCCACCCGCTCCCCTCCCCTGCTGGCCCAGATCAGGCCCACTGCCCCTCCTGCCCAGCACCCCAGATCCCTGCTCACTGCCCCCCAGCCCACCCGTTGCTTACTTGTGGTTGCCAGAATTATCTGTCCTGGGCAGTAGGCAGGGAAGTGTTGACCTCCCTGCCTGGTCACCACCACCATGGCCGCTTGTCCCTGGTAGCTGGGCAGGCAGGTTAATTCTTCCCTGCCTGTTCCCCTGGCACAGACAGTGCAGGCACTCGTAAGTAAGTAATGCCCTGGGATGGGGGGAAGCAGGAGGTAGGAGGGAACCCCAAGAGGCAAGGTTGGAGTCCTGGGGCCAGGGAGGAAGAACCAGGGGAGCCCTGGGAGGCAAGGAGGAAGCCCAAAATGGGAGGGATGGGAATGCTTCAGTCAGCCCAGGCCCCTGCTGACCTAAATGTGTGACTGCTCCATACTCAAGGTAGCACCAACGTGCATCAATATAGGTGCAGCTCAGAGTGTAAGGCATAAAAAGGCTCTAACAACACCCTAAGTAAAGGTTTTTGATTAGAGGCTTTCTGATTAACCATCCTAGAGTCTAAAATGGGATCTGAGGAAACCTGTGGTAAAGCACCCCTTATTGGAACAAGAGAGCAGTAGAGACAATAAAAGAGCAGACTGGGTCTTCCACCCCACCAGCCTTCCACCTACTCACTGAAAAATAAAAAATGCATAATAAAATAGGTGCAGCTTATGAGGATGAAAAAGGCCTATGAGGGGCATGCATATCCCCCTGGGGCAGCAACGGTGAGGGTCTTCTTCACCACCCTCTTCTTGAACGCAAGTGTCCTGTGTATCCCCTCTTACTAGATTCTGGCCCCTTAGATTTCTAATGTGAGGTAAAACCTTTGCAGGTAGGATATCACCTTGAGGTAGCATTAAAACAATACTGTAGAAATAGTTTTGCATTATCAAAGGTCAATAATGAATGAATACCATTTCCAGTACTGAAATGAGGGAGGAGTGGCTGACTATGTGGTAGGCCTCTGAATGCTAACTGCCATCTTTGAAGACAAGAGGTGTGGTAGGAGTTATATCCTCTCAGGAACACCATCAGATGTACACTTTGAATGAATACCCCTGACGAATGTATGTCACAATTTTTTTCCCTGATAAATATCTTCATCTGGCTTGTAACTAAGGTGACCCTTAATGACAGAAGTTTGGAAAAGGCAGTTTCAAGTTTTTGTCTCATCTCTATTCATCTCAAACAATTTCTTTGGAGATGTTCCAGAAAAGGAATATTAAATCAACCCAGTGGTTAGAATTCAGATGAAGCTATTTCCTCAGATGCAAATCCCTTTGGAGATGATTGTAAAGAGGGTTCTGTGGCACTGAAAATTAAAATGTTTCATAATTATTTACATTTCACATGCTTGAACATGAGAGAGAGACAGAGAGATCCTGCTTTAAGGGCAGGTTGGAAACCAAATCTCTTGCAGAGGAAAAGGTCACATCCACCAGGTTCCCACTTTGGTTCATTTTGCTGGCTCTTGGTTTTTTAATTTCTTGATCTTGACTCTGTATCTATACTAGTCACAAGAAAGCAGGAAATGTGATCATTTGAAATGACATATGATAGACCCGTTAATTGCTGTCTAATCCATCTCCACAAGCAGCTACCTTGACATTTCAGAATGCATCTTAAATCATATATTTTAAGTAGGACCAAAATGAATTAATTATGCCAGCCCTGAAGTTGATGATCAGCAGGCAATGATTCCTGTCATGTTTCACAGCGTTATTTGCATTTCCTTTTTTTTAAGCCATGACAAAAGGATATTGGCTTAATTGCCTATGATGTGACTGAAGAGGGGGGAAAGGTTCTCAATTTTAAATTGTTCACAAAAAGTAAACATGTTCATCAAAACCACTGTATTGTCTTTTCTTTTATCGCTGACATTTATGAAGTGCAGCCATGGAAACTTCGCTTATTTTTATTGTGTACTGATAGGGTTTGTTCTGTTATCTGCTAATTAAAAATACAAACACTGTCACTAATGCCACTAGTTATTATTTAAGCCAGGTATATTCAGAAATATTCTAAGTTTTTTGAACTAATAAGAGACTGCCTTAAATGCTACCTTGCCCGGTGTACTATTTGTGTTCTCTACACCTTGAAGATAGGAATACAGTTTGAAGTCATGAATTGCAGGGGTTATTGCTAGTCTGAAGTCAGGCAGAAGGCAAGATAGATCTGCACCATATTGGAGTTAGTTATTTGCAGCATTGGAGTTAGTGATTTGATTATAGAAGGTGGGAAGGGAGGAGGGAGAGAAAGCATGGAGGAGGGAGGAGAGAGGGCAGTTCTGGGAGCAAAGAAACCACAGGAACAAGGGGTCACAAAAGTGAATCTGGCTAATGGGAGAAGAATCCATAGTCCCAGTTTAAACCATACCTGACTCGATGGAGACTGTGCGTGATTTCTTGTTCTGCAATTTCTCGTTCACACTGGTATTTAAATTTTGCTGCCTGAGAACAGAAATCCTGAGGTCAGTGATGGACTGTCCAAGGAGGTTAACGTGTTATGACGTGGGCCTTAGTTTCTTTCTGCACCTGATGTCAGATCTGCATTCATTCATTCTTACCCAAAGATATCGCCCTGTCCATCCAATGTAGATAGCAGAGGGGTATTGTAAGCAAGTGATGGCACATTGGCAGTGTATGAACCTCAGATGTTAAACTCCTTGTAATTCAGTCCAGTGATTATATAGTCTACATTGATGTGAGGGCACACTAGACATTTGGGTTCACTACAAGGCCTGATGACTTGGTAAGGATGGACCTTAATCTGTTGCTTGAAAGATGTCATTTGAGGTTGGGAGACCTCAAATAAATCAGGACATATTTTTCTCCTCTGGTTACCTTGAGACAGTTATGCTTTTCCAGGAGGGATTGGAAGTCATTAATGATGTGTCTAAGCTGTTCAAGATGGCAGCAGTAGGGGATGACCAGAAGGATTCTGTCATCCTTATCCCGGGTTAGTATTATAGCAGGATTACAGAGCCATTCCATAAGCATTAATGTTGCAAATTCTGCCAGTAACTATACATGTTCTGTGAAGTCACTGGTAATGTATTGTACAAGTAAAGCAAGGATTTGAGCCCCAGATCTTTATGCTACATTCATATCTTCATTAGTTGCAGATCCAAATTTAGACCTGTGGTGAACAACTGCAAGGTTTTCCAAGCTATACATAGATTGCTGTAGGTTTAGTAAGGAAGCATGCATCGTGCTGATGCTGACATGATGGTCACCAGCAAAAGAAATCTGATAGACAAAGTTGCATCAGATCTACAAAACCTGGGTGAAATTATTTCCAGGCTTACACCCCAGGAAAACACACTGGGCCAAATTTATTCCTGGTATATAGTGACTTTAGGGGACTCACACCAGGGTTGAATTGGGACCATTATGATGGTGCCACTTTGTATGTCCATAACCATAAATAGTCTGTCAGGAACTAGATTTAAACCCTGCAGTGAGCTGACTGCTTTCTATTGTGTACCACACTGAGATACATGATAAAGGGAACATTTAGTATGTTGGGGAAAATGTATAAGAAACAAAAAAATCAAAAAAGAGATTTTAAAAGATTTTTGAATGGCTAAGGGAGTCGATTCTTTATTTATGACTTCATTTATTTAATACCATAATACTTTCACAGAAAGATGTATAAACATTCTGTCTTCATACATTGGGAAAATATGAGACAACTTTCTTATGCATTTTCCTTTTCCTCCTCTCCTTGCTTCCATTTCTCCTCCAACATCCTGTATTACTAGTATAGAATAGGGATATGACAATCCATGGTCTTTTACCCTATAGTAGGATAGGAATGACAGATATCCTACTGGTAAGAATAAATAACACAGCAAATAGCACACCATGCTAGTACCGGAGAGACCTTTGTTCAATTCCCAGCTCAGCTGTAGTCTTCCTATGTGACCTTTGATGCGTCATGTAATTTACCCTACTCTTCAGTCCAGTTAGGGCATAATGATAATACTCTCCAATTGTATTAAGAGATGTTTTGAAGATAGTAAAGACTATGAGGTATTCAGATGTCATTTGAGACATTCAGATGCCTAGCACTGAATATCATGTGAATACACTGATACCAATAGAGGGTAAAATTTAAGGGACTGTGTTTTCACCCTAGGCCATTTTATGGTATTGATCTAGTTGTGATTGTCTAACCCCAAATAGCTGGAAATCGCCAATCTGCAATACCTTCAGAGAAAAGTTCTTTCTTTAGTTTAAAAAACATTGGACAGGTGTTTGGTCTTGGTTGTTTTGTTTTGTTTTGTGTTTTCATTCCTGCAAATCAATACTTTGCATGTCAACTATTTAGTAAACCACCCCTCAGTTTTAAATTAGTAACATTTAACTACTTCGGAAAATGGCTGTGAACTGCTAATTTTTTCTCCTGTGGAAAGCAGTGATTAAATAAAACCATTAGAGCTGGCCACTTCTTACTCCACCACACCAAGAGAAGCTCTCCAGGCATGGCACATTGTGTTTAGTATCACTTTAGAATTCTATAAATCTTTGATCAGCTTTTATTTAATCTTTGTCTAAATTGGAAGATAGTGATGGCCCCTTAAGATTTGGTATGAAATTGAATGAAATTTAATAAGGCACATGACAGTTATTTGATTGTGATTCATATCACTTTCATTTTAACAGGGTTAAGCAACGCTGACCTTAAAAGGGCTGCAGTACAGTTTAGATGGGGGGTGGGGAAATAAAATGTTTTATTCTTCTTTGTTCCACTGCCTTTTACTTGATAAACTGGGCCCTTAATAAAAATCTAAATTATGTTCTGACCAATTCTCTGTTCAAAGATAGCTGATTCATTGCCAGCATATTTAATCTGGAAATGCAAAACAAGACAACATCTAAATGGCTTTCACAATGACAACCTTAACAGACCATACAAATTTGGGACTAGGACAGAAATAGGAGATCAGATGACATGGGATGTTTCTAAGGGCACCACTTGGGGAATTTTCAAGGTCCCTGGAACAGACTGTGGGTTACTCTGAACCGCAGGAGGCCCTCCCAACCCACTCAGGCAGAAACGGACTGTTTTGAAATGATGCCGTCCAATTATTTCAGCCTGATGCACAACACAAATAGATAGGAGAGTGAGACTGATCACTCTGAAAGTTTTCATTTATATCTCTTAAAGTTGCCTTTCTCACAGCCTCGTATAGATGCCATCTCAATTATTAAAGCACAATTGCATTAGTGACAAGCTACTTCTCTTGATTAGTTTTGACATGTAGTAATTTCATGGCTTTAAGCATATTTATCTTTGCCTCCTGATGGATTTTTCTGTGGCCTTGTTTACTACCCAAAACAGCTCTTTATTTTATTTTATTGCCTTAACATTTGTATAACACATAACATGTGTGGTGTTGTAATGTAATGATGGGTATATATTTTTTGTGTGTTGTTTGTGTACTGCAGTACCTAGTGATGGCTAAAAAATGGTATTTAGTTTGCTTTTAGGAATTGGCTTGTAGGTACAGTATATATGCATTAGAACAATGGTCTAGGGCAAGGGCAAGGGTTAATTGGTTTCTAAAAGCTTATTTGTGACAAAATTTCCTTCAAGACCTACTGTGTCTAGAACCAGCAGACACCATGTCTGAGACCAATGAACTAGTGGTCATACACAGGCTGGGAAATTTAAGACATGTATCATACTGTTCCATTACATCAGATAACGTGGCATTAGAACACAGTGCCCAACTGCAGAGTCCCTGAGATTTCTAGTTTTGGTGAACAAACCAAATAAGGAAGACCAGTAAATAATCAAATTGAGATGTGTGCACGCGATGGGTTTGTTGGAACAAAGGAATATGCTGACAGGACAGAACTTGGACAGTATGACAACCACAGGGAAACCAATCAATGATGCCTGAAAATAAAGAGTCATCAGAGGGGGGGGAAAACACAAAAGGAGGGATTTCAGAGCAACA
>NW_017728998.1:13005528-13024376 GCF_001723915.1 Gavialis gangeticus | reverse complement strand
CTTGGACAGTATGACAACCACAGGGGAACCAATCAATGATGCCTGAAAATAAAGAGTCATCAGAGGGGGGGGAAAACACAAAAGGAGGGATTTCAGAGCAACAAAGGGTCCCCGAGAGGGAAAATCGAAGCCACCACGGAGAGAGAGCACACTACCAGCCCATCTCATCCACCCAACTGGTGGGAGGGGAGGGAGCTCAGCTTTTGACCTCCAGGCTGCTGACATCTGACATTCAAGAAAGAAACTCAAGGTGAAGTTCACGTACTGGCCAGATGTACCTTCCCTCTGTGACAGCCTTAGAACTGGTAGATATAGATTTGTTTGTATTATTCTTATCTGCTATCACTATGTATCAACACAAATCGCCTATTATTGAATAGAAAAGTTATTTTCAGTCTAAAGGTTTGGGTCCACCTGAAACAAGGTAACTGGATCACAAATCCAGTGCCAACACCTAAAGGCCATGACCCTGCTGTGTTAGATACTCTACAGATATTTGATATGGATCATGATTTCTCCTTGAAATGATTCACAGATCATATTGTCAAATGACATTCAACAATTTGGTTTATTTTATACAACCAGAAGTACTGGGGTTTTTTTACTCCTTGTAAATAGGTTTATGAAAGAATGAACAAGACGAATGGAAAGACGAGCAGAGGATATGGGGACAGAGCAGAGCCATTATATGGGAAGGAATGACTTAGCACCCAGTACTGCAGCAGGTTCCAAATTGGAAGGCATGGTTGATGAGCACAGAAGCCTGAATGAGGCCACAACATTGTAGGTTCAATGCCCTAAGAAGACAAGAATTGTCATACTGGACTAAACCAAATGTCCATCTCAGCCAATATCCTGTCTCTGATAGTGGCTAGTATCAGATGCTTCAGAAGCAGATATAAGACCCCCATGGTAGACAAATAATTAGCCCCCGCTAAAGATGTTATGTTAGTCTCTAACAGTTTGAAATTGGCTTAGCGCCCAATGAACAATAATATCCCTTATAGACTTAACTGTACAATTAGAGGAAGAACAAATTTAAAATAAAGAAATAAAATAAAATAAATTTGAAAATAAAGAAAAGGTGCTTGTTAGAACACATGCAGCAAACACAGAGATAGCAGTCATGACACTATTCAGGTAACTACTGCACAATATGGTTAGTGGGGGAATATCCTGAAAGTATATTTAAATTCAAATGTCCCTCTTTCTATCTTGACTTTTTTTAAAGACAATAGAGCAGGAGAGAAATGCAATTAGTAATTATTGTTGGGGATGGGAATTCAGGACCATTTTTGTTCCCATGTGACTCTGACAAGAAGTTTCCCATATAGCAAAGCACTCACATATTTAGTTCTAAAAACATGAGCGCTTCCACTGAAGCTAAAGGAAATACCATGTACTTAACATTAAGTATTTGCCTATGTGGCTTCTCAAGTCATGGACTAATCCTCTCTGTGGGCTTGCAGTAGCCACTTAGGGAAAAATTGTCAAAACTTTTAAATAACTTAGGGTTTCTGTACACATGTGGGGAGCCTGCTCTAACACGCTAGAGATCCAGCGTGTTGAAGGAGACTCGATTAATCTGCTGGAGCAAAGAAATTGATGCACTCTGGTAGCCTTCCACATTATGTGTATCATCATCCCTCCATACTGAAAAATGGTGGTGGGGTGCTTTGAAATAAAACACATTCAGTGACCTTTAGTTGAAAGTACCCCACCAGTGTTTTTTCAGCGCAGGGATGTGGATACACATGACATGCAGGGATTTTTATTAGTTCGCCAATTAAAACGTCCAGGGCCAATTCCTAGAACACATGTAAAAATGCCCTTAGTCTCCCAAGTCACATTTATCAAAGTGACTTAGGCACTTATAGTGAGATTTTCAAAGGAGTTTAGAGGAGTTTAGTAAAACACAGTGCACATAGGTGCCTAGTAAGTTCTAACAGCTAACTCACATTTTTTAGGTGTCTAGATACCTTTAAAAAAATCAAATCCTTATAAGCTAAGTTCCATTAAATATCACTGGGAAATAGTTACTTATATGCACTTGAAAACTCTTAAATAACTTTTTAACCTAAGATTCCATCGTTCTGGGATTTTTACATTTTTTCCATTCATAACTCTGCCTCGATTAACCAATTATATATATTATAATTGACTAAATGACGACAGAGTTTGATTGATAGATAAATAGGTAGATAGATAGATAGATAGATATAACTCTGCCTTGATTTATACATACTCACACACATACATATATGCTGTGTGTTTATATGCACATATTTCTTACTGGAACTGGCAAGGAAAGTTTCCACTAAAACAAGTCAATAAAAGCATTTTCAGGGTTATAATCTGATAGCAAGGCTGGAAACCATTAATCAAAGCATTATCATCATTCTTATTGTTGTTGTTGCTGCTGCTGCTTTTTGGTTATCCCCACTTGTACATACTTTGATAGATGTTCAAAACTTAGCAGTAAAAACAAGTCCAGCCACAATCCTGGTTAGCGTAAATCAATCAATGGGTAAAGAAGATATTATCAAGCCAAACCTGCCACCGTCTGCCTAAGTCAATGTTAGATTCCACAACCACGATGGTCACTGCAATGTCACATGATCTAGACTATGTCACTGGTGAATGCATAATGCAGGAGAGACAAATGATTAGAAAGTTTCTATTTACATACTCAGGTTTGCTAAATAAGAAATAGCAAACAAAGATGGAGATACAGAGATGGAGGAATTTACAATAGTGCACAGAAACCAGCAATCCTATGATTCACAGATTGCAAAGGCTGGAAGGGGCCTTGTAAGATCATCGAGTCCAGCCCCCCTGCGCTAGGCAAGAAAGATAACTGGGGTTGTCTTTTCATCCTCATTGTTTTCAGCGGGATTTATTGCAAGCTTCACTACTTTTAAAAATCTGGCCAAGAAAGTATATGACAGTAAAGGGGTATTATAGCACTGAAAGCCTGTCTGATTATGGCAGCAGTTCTTTATGGGATCAGAGGAGATGCTGTCATTTTTAAGTAGAGTTTTAGCAATACAGATTGTACTGGATTACCAGACTGAATTCTGTTGACTGCTCTCTAGTGCCAGAGATCTGTTATATTATTAACTGGCTCTGGAATTCTTTGCCCTTTCAAGTAAACCTAAGCATCATTTTCTTTTAGCTCCCCTTAAGTAGAAGGATATTGCTGGATAAGACGCTTTGGAGAACAATTTCTAATTCACGTGTTTCAAGAGGTCTGTGTACTTTTGGTTTGAAAGGCGCATGCAGTAGTCTAAAAATGTACCTAACTGATGACAATGAAGAGAGATACTGATATCCATTATGGCCCAAGTGCTTAGTCAATAAGTAGCATCTAAGGACAGATATTTGGCTAGGGTGATATGATCCCGACACCCGTTCCTGCCCGAGGCAGGTGGTCGGACCTGATGATCTGTTTAGGTCCCTTCCAACCCTAAGTACTATGATAATATGAAATATGTTGATGATCAAGTTGCATATTTCTTTTGATACCATTTGTTTGTTTGCAAATAAGGTAGAGAGACTTGCTTCCCTGAACACAGTAGGAAACAAACAGCAGGAGACGGTTTCTTTCTTCACAGTTCCATGCCTGTTTCCAGCACTCGACTCCAAAGCACATCCCTCCTTTTTCTGAGAGATAACATAAATGCTTCTCTGACTGTCTTTGTGGCATCCAGGCTAGCTGCTCTGTGCAATTTTGTGGTGTCTCTACACAGCTCTCATACTCAGACAGTACACAGCTCCCAGCGTCTGCAGTTCAACCCTAGGAAAAACCTCTCAGGCCACGTACCCCAGCTTCTACTGTGGTCTTGCATTTGGCCAGCACTTTGGACAGTTGCTTCCCCTGTTTGAGGTATCTAATCTATTCCAAAAAAATAATTCCTTTGCTTTTACATTTATTTCAGTGAAGGGTAGCTGTTATACTCACCAGCTTCAATGAGTACTGCAATACAATACTTTTTAACAAGAGAGATTGAAAGCAATAAGGAAAGATGTATCAACTCAATAAATAAATAAATTCACTACTGACAGGCAGAGTTCCTAAGGAACTGTAATATGCTAAGTAAGCCACCACATCCTCCTTTGTGGATAGTACTTCTCATGTTAAAAATCTATTGCAATGATATATATTTATTCTAAGCTTTTCCTCTAAAGGACCTGCAAAACACTTTATAAAGTCTGTCCTTGTTTCTGATGCATCTTCTAGAGAAATGCATAAAAACCACTTTATATTACCTGAACCATCTTAGTGCATTTGGACATATCTTAGGCCCCAAATCTGCACGAATCTTTGAGGGAGTGTTGACTTTTGCTCAGAGGGAGGTTACTGTGCAAGCAGGATCATACTGAGAAATCATGGTGGGTAAAATTGTGAAAGGCACAACAGTGACTTAGGAACCTAAGTCCTATTTTCAAAAGTAGTTTAGGCACTTACAAGTCTCAGTGGAAGTAAGCAGGATTCATGCTCCCACATTTACATGATTCAGGTAGATGCAAGACGGAGCACTCTTCTCCTGGTCTGGTCCTCAGGGGGGAGTGAAGCAGTGGGGCAATGCTCCTCACACATCCCCAGTTCTGGGACTGCACAGTCAGGGGCACAGGCCAGGGACAGTGCCCTACTGCTTCAGACTTCTCCTGGACCAGAAGGGAGGGGAGGCACTGCTCCCCATACCTTCCCCAGCTGGAAGCACCTCAGTCTGGTGAATGGGCAGAGAACAAGAAGAAGGAATAACTGCAGGGTGAATCTCTCCTGGAAAGATTTCTACCAGTAGAATATCTAAAGAATTTCCACCAGTAGAGATGAATGTCTATTTGTGGCCTCTATGTAAATGATTCTCAGTGGACTAAAAGCTGATCTGACTATCTGCACCTTTAGGCACTTATATATATATATTTTAATGGCCATTAGACTATACATCCTTTGGGGCAGAATCTGACTTTTCATTTGTTTCTGTGAGGTAGGTGACACACCAGAGGACCCTTGAAAAGTAATACAGGGAAAGAATCATGGGGATCCTGTGCCTATTACTAGTATGTAGCAGCCCGTGAGGTGGCATATAACAATTAGTTAAATATACCTAAGGGTTTAGCACTGGCAGGTGAAAATATCATGTCCAATTGAGGCTGCAGGAGCAATTGAAAGTGAACAGAATGCAACTAGCCAAATTAAAGTTTTGATGAGGGTAAGTGAACACGTTCAGAAAGTAAGGAATAGGATTTTAATGACTGCTGAAATCTTACTGCATTATTCCTTTGGAAGGCAACAGGTTTGACTCTTCACCCATTTAAATTTTACTTCAGTGACCAAATACCGAGTGCTATATTCCTATGCAAACACGTGTATCCAGTGGGGATGGAAAGGGAAGAGTTCTATGCATTGGCATTGTATCCAGCTGTGCCCTGGATCTTCTGCAGAGATTTACAATCTTATTACTGACCAGACCTGATCTGTCTTAGCTGATGAGATCCGGGAAGATCTGGAAGTGTCACTATTGCAGACCATAATACATTAACTTAATTGGAGGTCTCTTTTCTGAAAAATGAACCCAGCTCTCATTTTCAGTGGGCTGTCTTTCAGAATTGTGAGTGGAATTTAATGGTGTAATCTGTGCACTAAAACTCCAGGGTCAGAGCTGTAAATATGCTCACACCGTTCCCATTAATAGGAATTACACCTGTGTGCAGAGGGGAGACTAGAGACCTTTGTGCCTTCAGGTTTCCTATTTCTTAACAGTAATGATGCTTTCAGGGCAGTATTGCTTTAAGAACAGAGCCCATTTAATTTACTTGGACTTTGAAATCCTCTGTTAAAGAATAATTGCCTGACACACAGCTTCTAGGAGGTGAATTTAAATGAAAGACATTTTCCAAGCTGCAAAGCAAAATTATTAAATGCCTGATTAGAAGATCTGTGTCACTAGCACTGCTTCATTATAAGAACTCTTCTTAAAAATTTCAAATCAACACTTGCCTTTCACAATCCGGAGTCTGGTGCCTATTAAACCACAGAGCTGGCTGTCCCTTCCCACCCCATATATCCTGGAAGATAGGCCAATAACAAGTTGCTTTGCAGATGCCCCAGGCAATCAGAAGTTTATAAAGATGGCATTTGTTACAGGTCCTGAGGAATGTGCCAGGAAGTCTCTTAACCAAGACTTGGAAATTCTCCCCCTGACTTCTTTATACTCTTCATAGAGTGTGTAAAAAAAAACATTGGGGTAATTAACTTTTCTTCACTTTTGTCTGAAAACTCATGACCTTATTTGTAAAAAAGTAAGGTAGAAAAGACTGAGAGATTTCCATTTTCAAATAAAGAAAAAGAAGAAAATTTGTCAAGGATGTTTGGGGTGGGGGGGAGGATCAGGAAAAAATGAAGCCTGTAAAAGAAACTACTCTCCTCGGACAGGGTCATCTCTTAGGGGACCTTTCCCTTTCCAGAGTTTCTTCAGGTGTTATCAGCATAGTCCGTCTCCAGAAAACCAGCCTGCCAAGCCGCGTGGTTTTGGAGCATTGTGGTTTTGGTTGCTTCTTTGTGTCGTCACTTAAATCAGATTTCAAAATACTCTAGACACATTAGGCACATAAAGAGTTTGCAACCTAATTCTCCTTTTACTTATGACAGTAGAAAACAGGCGTAATTCCATGAAAGTCAGACTATAATTTTGAATACTACAGTTGTGGAGTCTGAGAATCCCACACTAGAGCAGTGGACAGTCATGTTATTTTCCTTTGGAGATGGAGTTATCCAGAGATATGTAACATGTCCAAAAAATCTCAGTTGGAAGTTTTCTTTTAATTGAACAGCTGGCTAGTCAATAGAAACTTTGAGAGGTAAATAAGACTAGGTTCCTTTCTAATTTTCCCACTGGACCTTTATTTAGACAGCAGGTATAGACAATATATTAAAATAATGTTGAATATAGAGAGATGTTGTCAGAATGCAGCAGGGCTGCAGATTCCTTTAGCTCAATGTAGCACAATTTTGCTGTAATGTTACAGTATACAACAACCTTGTAACATTCAGCTCCACAATACCTTAATCAAGCATGAGCTTTGATGGTTCCATGTATAAATGTAATTCCTTTTCCTAAACAAAATGTGTCTTACTTCACTGGGCTTCTGTGTAAACTCATACAAAAACTCCTAATACTCCTACCCCGAAAGGACAAAAAATAGCTTTTTAAAAGACTGTAGTGGAAAGGAAGGAATAATAAGACCCGAGAGTTATTGGGTTAGAGAACAAGTACCTACAGCCATCATTCTTCCAACTCCCTACTTCGTTTCTCAAAAACTCTCACGTCCAACAACAAAACAAAGATTGTAAGTGTCACCGCCGTACAAAATTATCATCAGCTGGTCAAGACTTGCTGCCCAGACCTGCTAATCTTCCTTTCGTCCCCTGGGGACTACATGGCTTTTTCCTGTGAACTTTCTCAAATTGAATTTTACCAGGAATGGAAAGAGTAGTAAGATACGTTTCAATCGGGCTCCGTGTTGCGGTGCTCTAGATTCCAGATTGCTTGTCATTCCATTTGTTTGTTCAGAATCTCCGGGGAGCCACAGAGGTGTCCTACGACCTGGTGCTGTTCTCCCTCTGAGCAGAGGCAATGGCTTGTTGAAAGAAATGGCAAAACTCCATTAACCAGCTTTGGATAGATGCCTGGATGAGGGGCAAAAGGCATGGATGGCGGTACCAGAAGCATGAAATCACCTGTGAAATTCTTAGTGTGTTTTAGACCTCTGAGGGCAGACTTACAAAATACCCAGCCTCCAGAAATTCCCACAGAGAAAATTTGCATTTGGCTTGCAAGAAAAAAACAACCCCAAGCCAAACCCATACCACTTTAAAACATTTCCAGATGTGCATTATTTTCAACACGTTTTTCTGAACCTTGAAATGTGTCTCTTCTCACCACCACCCCCCTTCCTTCCATACATGTTAAAAGTAGAGGTTGGGGTTTTCTTTTGGTTTGGGGTTTTTTTTTTTATTTGTTGGGAAAAAAGCAGTTACATAAGCACTAGGACAATGGCTTATTGTAGCTGTAGCCTCCATATGACTTAATATACTCAAAGGAGCATACTCAATTCACTTAATACACTCATGGGATCAGCAGTTGTTTTTTTACCAAGAAGCAGATGCCATTGTACAAGAAAAGAAAACTCCAAAAGGATGCAAAATAGCTCCATTTAAAAGCTTTCTAACCTCTGAATTTCCTTAGAGATCTAAAGCATTTATCAAAACCACTTTAATGTTTTCCTATATTGCATTTTTCAAGGAGGAGGAGGAGGTTCTTGCTTGTAAAGGGCATACCCATGTCTCAGTGTTAGTTTTTAAGGCAACAAAATCCACTTTTTCAAACACTAGCACTGCTGCTATTTTAATGCTGTTTTGCTTTTGTTCAGGGAAGATTGTCTGCTGAGGAATAATTTAGAAAACAGACCTGTTTGTATAAAGTAGGGTTTCACTTACAGGTCCCCAGACTGATGTAGCAAATTCATCAATGAGTAGGTTTATTGAAATCGATGAGAAAACACATAGAGCGGGGTTTTTATCAGTAAAGGTGTCAGAACCTACTTTTCCATGAAAAATTTAGACTTCTCTAAGGCTGGAAACAGATGTTGCCTTAATGCCACCATAACAATACCTTTGTTGTGGCCATGGCAAAAGGTAGCAATAGACTATGCTGCTTTTCCATGGCAGACATTCATTTGGTATTATGATGGAAGAGCATGGGCATCCTGGAGCTGCTGGCACTCTCCAGCCACCCCAGGCAAGCACTTCCAGAGCCTGAAGGCCCAGTCCAAAGCCCCCCAGGAATTCCCATGCAGGATCAGGCCCCTCAAGCCCTGGGATTGCCTGTCTGGCTTCCCCCTCTTAACAGACATGCCCCTAGGAATCTCCAAGGACACACTTCTGTAAGTAGGGAACACCTCACCTGCTATGCTGCATGATCATTAGGTGGGACAACAGGAAATATGTATTTTGCCCAATAAAGCAGATCAACTGTAGAGGGACGCATCCTGGCACAGCTGATCTGCTTTATTTGTCAACATCTATTAATACGCTAACAGTGTAATATGATGAGAAGAGATTCTAGTTAATCACTCTTATCAAATACCCAACACTTTACCAAGAACTTCTGTCATGTTTTAGAGTTGACATCACCTTGCTTAATACAGTGGCATAAGGTTTAGGGTCTTTCTTTCATTTTCCATCATACTAATAGTATAAGATGTATCCTACAGCCATCATTCTTCTAACTCCATACTTCATTTCTTAAAAACTCTCGCGTCCAACAACAAAACAAACGAACAAAGATGGTAAGTGTCACTGCCATACTTTAGAAAGTGAAGCTATTCCTACCAGAGTTAGGAACAAGAAAAGTTATTTCTATAACTTTTTAGATACTTTCATTAACCAGTCCTTATCACAAATGTCTTTATGAGCCACATAGAGCATTCTTCCCTACATACATGTCAAATATGTTTTGTGGTCCTGAGTTCTTCCAAACTTAACATGATAAATGTATACCTTACTACCATAGATTAGATATTGATCTCTTAGGCTGGATACAGACGTTTAAAAAGCTCAGGGTGGAATCAATATAAGTTATGTGGTTTTCTGTCAACAGCATAGTTTAGATCATAGTGAACACAACACACATTCGGCCTTTAGTGTTAGGGGGGAGGGGCAAATCTTAGACCGGGCTCTCCATTTTTAAACCAGTCTGTGTATGCCAACCTTCTGTTCTGTTATGGGTATAGGCTGGTTTCCAATCAATTTTACTGGTAAAAATATAATGTTTGTACCTGGCCTTAAAGTAGGTTGAGTAATTTAATTCATGTGTTTGGTACTGTTTTTCTTAGGGCCCTGTAACATGGCATGTCTGGAGTTCTTAATCCCTGGACTTGCTGCATGCTAACACCTTTAAAGTGGCTTAAAGCACTCCTTATTTGGTTTAGAGTTACGCCACTCCAGGGTACGATTATCTCCAATCTGCCTAATTTTGTTTCTGTTCCATTACCATGTGGCCACTTGCCACAGCTATTCCATCCAAGTTGAAGTCCTCCAGTATCCCAGAATACTCTGACTTCCAAGGGGCCTGATGCTTTTTTCTCTGGAGCTCAGGTGGCGCCCACCACCCCACGCCCTACTGGTTAGGCTGCTGGCTGGCCAGGCACCACCTGAGCTCCAAGCAGCCTGATCTTTTTTGCCACAGAGTGCTTGGCTGCCAGAGTGCCTCCTGCTACCACCTGGACCAACTTTGCTTCCAGTGGTCGTGACACAGGGTGGGCAACATCTGAGCTCCAGAGAAAAAAGGATGGAGCTTGTTGGAGCTCAGAGTGAGCAAGCTCCAGAGCTGCAGCTGGCTCTACACCAAGAGCAGGGCTGTCAGCTTAATCCTGGTGGCTCCACTCTTAGTGCAAAGTCACTAAGTCAGGTTCAGCAAGACCAGAGAGCCCCATGGAAGCTGCTTCTGACACTGCAGTAGGCCCACTCTCTGCCTGGCAGGAGCAGCAAGTGGGTCCTGCTGCTGGTCCTGCCCATGCTCACTAAGCCTATAGCGGCAAGTCTCAGCTGTGCAGATGAGGAACAGTCAGAGCAGGTTTTTCACCTTATCATGTGACTGTTCCACTAAGCCAAACAACACTAAGCTGATTAACATTTGTTCAGCTTACAGCATAAGGTCTAACATAGCCCTTAATGTGTTTCTTGTTGCTTCCTGTCATCTGTCAATATCACAAAAGTATTTCAATTTAAAAAAGGCTCAGTTAAAGTATTTCAGTTAAAAATATTGAAAACCAGAGTGAATTCATTAAAAAAATAAAGAACAAACTCAGGGAGAAAAAAGCAATATGACGGTAGGGATATAATAAAAGATACAGTCTGTTGGCATCAGAATCAGACGAAGTCAAGCACAACTGGCATATCATTCTTTCTCATTTGAGACACTGGACAAATTAGTTAACATCTCATCTCAGATGCTTCATCACTAAAATGGGTATAAATAATATCTCACTTATAAAGAGGCTGTGAGGATGTTCATAAATCACTCTGGTCTTTTTAACTGCCTGACTTCATGAGGTGGTGAATGCCTCCTGACTTCACAGTGGGAATTGAAATGGATTTCTCCAAATCAGCCCTATGTTCACAGTAGCAGTATGTCTTAATATTGCTTCCTTCAGTGACTAGAAATGGACTGTCTGAATCTAAATCCACTTCTGTTTAATGGGAAAGTGCCCAGAAACTAGGTAACATGTCATGGTAAGCCTCACATCTGTTGAAAAATTAGTTAACTTGAAGAACGTTTACTTCCCTATACTTGACATGCCTATCAGCAAGCAAATCCTCATTAAATAAGTCAGTTGATATTGCCAGAAAAAGGGGGATCATCCTTTCATTAAGAGACCCTTAATACTATACTTTCTTAGCACTGATTCTGGAAAGCTCAATGCTCAGCTCTTGCTATCATTTTCTGATCAATGGTTATGATGGATATACCACAGAGTGCAAACATCAAAAGGAATCCCACTCCATCAGCACAGTCTGTGAAGGAATCAGAAAATAGTGCCGCAATATAGTACAATCAAGAGAAAATCCAGGTATCTCACGTCAGGGTCCATTTTCTTTCTCTCTCTAGTTCATCTGGTCCATTGTGGAAAAGGATATGAAAAAGCTTATTGTTGTGATGGCAAGTCCATGATTTAAAACATTTTTTTTTAAATGTCACTAGAACGCCAGGCATTTTCATGCCATTTTCTTGATTCATTTACAGAAATAACCTAATTTCCTGTGGACACTTTTGGCAAAACATTGTTTCTTCCCAGCAGAAATGTATTAAAGTACTATCCAAGGCATTTTCCATTAGCAGTTTAAGCTGATGAGGAGCAGCATGAAGTGGGCTAATTTATAAAGAAAGAAAGAAAGAAGCAGCTGTTTTTTAGGTACAGTTCTATTATGTGAAGCTACTCCAGCATGTGGTTAACTGCACATCTCTGATTCACAGTTAGGCCTCTGTCCTGTAACCTCTTATGTATATGCTTATCCTTATGTAGTGAACCGTTTCCTGGAAGTCACCCCCCAGCCCTTCGACAGGAACTATGCACAGGGACCTCTGTGTCCAGCCCCATTGATTTCAATGACATAAGCAAGACTCAAAATTAATGATCTCAAAGGAATCCTGCTGACGTGTAAGGGGCTTCCTAGAACAAATTTCCAGGCTCTCTCTTTGACCCTTTTATTTAAGTTCAGTTAAACTTTGTTTACTTGACAATCCAAGCTTTAACTGCTAATGGATTTCATTTTTTTGTGACAGCGAACAAACCTTTTTCCCTATCCTGGAGATGTCGTATCAAAAATCTATCATTTCTCTGGTTGGTGCTGGTTCAGCACAGTCAAGATTCCTTATCTCTAGCATGTTTCCCATCTCTTAAGTAAATTCACAGCTATACTGGCTTTACCTGGATAACTGAGCAGCTTGAATATTTAATAAATTCTAAATATATTCTCAATTAAATAAAGGAAATGATTACCCTGGGATGGTACACTCCAAATATTAATCATCATTATTAATATCATATAAAGTTTTGCTGGAAACTTGAACTTATTATTTAAGTTCAGATTCAGAATAATTGTCATATTAGCACATATTCAGAGCATGAGGCAAAACAGATCTACATTCAGTTATTCAGTAATAAAGGAATGTTTTGCAATCTGATGTAATTTAGTTGCACGGCATTGAGTCATTCTGACTTTTTTTTTTTTTTCTAAATCACATATTAGAATAAAAGCAAGGAGTATGGAGGTTATAAAAATCTCACTTCATTTCTGAATTGCCTGAGAAGGTCTTTGCTGAAAGTTAACTGACAATTACAGATTCTTAGGATTTCTATAGTTCTTGAATGTATTTGTTATATACCATTAGTCACCAGGTGAAGCCCGTCAGTAATGGCAATACCCTTCAGCAACAGCTCCGGAGAATTTAACACTGATTGATGGCAGGTCACCTGGAATTGGTTGGCAGAATTTCCAATTTTCTGTTGGGAAATTGCTTATTTCTCGAAGTCTATTCCCATTTTTACAAGTGGACAGCAAGCTGAGATTATACATTATTATGTGTCTAACTATAAAATTGTGATGGATGGTGTCACGCATTTAAAGGGAGTTAAACATTTCATTTAGGGCTGGTTTAAAACAAAAGTTTAAATAACTTAAAAATATGGGCTGTATCTTATCCGTGGGGTTTTCATTTATTCCTCTTGATTCAGAATAATATCATGACATCTTAAATAGTTTTAAATGGGGAATTATGTGCTTTGTTATTATTCTTTTAAGTATTCAAAAGGCTATAATATCTTTGTTGCAAATATTTTCCACTTTCCAAGGCTTATCCAGGGACTGGCTGGCTGAGTAGATTAATGTTTTGCTTTTACTTAGGGGACTTAGGTTAAAATTCTGGCAAAACTGCATTGACAGAAAATCAAAGGCCAGTCAGCAGAGCCTCTTTACTGTTCTTCTTCTTTTAAGTCGTAAGTGGGAATAGCCAACAACAACTAGTCATCTCCTCTTTCTAAGGGTGCGTGTGTTAAAAGCAAATATACTCTGTATTCTATTAACATAGAAGCGTATCATCTTTTTAAAACCCGGTAGCATTCTTAACCTTTTGGAACAAAGAGCAGCTCTTACTGAAGCCCTACCATAAATTACTGACATCAGTGAATGCAAAATGTAAAAAAAAAAAGTGTAGCCTATTCTAACAAGGGCCCCAGGTACATGTTACACTTAAGACATGATTAACCAGTTAACCATGCCTTAAGTGGTCACCTGGCCACACGTTCAAACAATTAATGGTGTGATAAATAGAGGAATAAGCAACAAAGTTATTCTTCAAAATATATGTAATAACTTTGTAGCTGCTTCCTGTCGGCTTCCTGTCATGCCGTTAATTGAGCGTGTTCCTGGGTACCCCTGTAGCTGATTGGAGCTCCTAACCGGGGGAAGGCCCTTGTGCTCCCTTGTATCTCAGAGCTCCCAGTTGACAGGGCTTTCAGTTCTGTGATCTCCCCATAGTTGGGAGATCACAGCAGCCATGGAGCCCCCTCCCGCCCCCCATGCTGGGGAGATTGCAGCAACTGTGGTCTTCCTGCCATTGAGGACCCCTGGGAGTCCCCCATAACTGGGAGACCAAGTCAGTTGACCCAGGGTGCTAGTTAGGGGATACTGCTTCTTGTTGGCACAGGGGGATCAGGAGGTGTGGGGGCAGCCCATGCAATAAGGCGTGCTGGGATCTAATGCGTGAACCACACAATCCTGCCTACTGCCATGCACTTGTGGCATGGAAGGTGGTGCAATTGTGTGGATCACCCATTAGATCCCATCATGCCTTTACTTGAAAATGTAGAGGGGCCCAAGGACCTATATATAATAACTGTTTCTGGCTCAGATATACAGATCAGAAACCAATGAAGTTTAAACTTAAAATCTATTAAACAGAAATGACTGCAGATCATGACTTAGGGCTAGATGCAGTAAAGAATTCAGGTACCTGAAAATTAGGCAGCTGGACCCTGAATCCAGAATGCTAGGTTAGGTGCCTTAGCTTCCTGCACAATACACTGGAGAGAGCAAGTACCTCAATATGTGATCCCACATATGCAGCACCCTGGGCACATCTATGCAAGAAGTTTACTGTGCAGTAGACTAATTACCTCCGCAGTAAGCATCTTGCATCTAGACATGAGGCCCTATTAGGCCACAGGAAACTAACTCCACAGCAGGGTAGTACTTGTAAATACAAGTGTAAATACAGGTACTATACTGCTGTGAAGTTTTTTTAATCTGCAGCACCACACATGTAGATCCTGATGCAGCTGGCTGGGGCAGGAGGGTGCTTCAGTGCAGGGGCTGCCTGCAAGCTGTCTCTGCACCAGAGCACCCTCATGCCCCAGCCAAACCCTTTTCACCATGTTGAGCTGGGTCAAAGAAGCCCCAGGCTGGCAGGCTGACCCCCTGGACCCCCTACCATCCAGGGTTGCTCCAACCCAGGAAAACATGCTGAAGTCCTGGGTATACATGTAAAAGTGGTGCCCAGGAGCAATAAACTCTGGTGTGATAAATGCCAGAGTTTATTGCTTCACCTTAATAAGCACGTGTGGATGCACCCACTGAGTAGACCGGGGGTAGGCAAAATGCAGCCCGTGGGCTGGATGCAGCCCGCCAGGCCATTCTATCCAGCCTGCGGGACCACTAAAAAATTTAGAAAATGAATATATATCTGCCCATGGCTGCCTGTCATGTGGCCCTTGATGGCTTGCCAAAACTCAGTAAGCAGCCCTCTACCCACCCATGGAGTTCAACCCAAAAGAGGGATGAAAGGAACAGAAGTTACTTTTATATCCCCCTCTTCAGATTCTCACAGGTTCAGTTTGGTCACCTGCTGGAGGGGATTTAAATCCAGATTTCTTCTTCCCGAAGGAGTACTCTAACTACATAGCTATCAGCTGTCCCAGAAGCAGTGCTAGGACCAGAGATTGGAACCCAGAATTCCCCAGTGAGTGGCTTGGCCAGCGGGCTACAAAGACACTGTCTTCCTTGCACCTTCTCTCAGGCCAAAAAATCTTGTATTCTTTTCTTCACAGAACACCTTCCACTAAAAAGCCAAGAAGTGGATCCTAGTCAAAATAGCCTATCACCTGGGGGTTAAGGCACTTTCTAAGGAGATGGAAGACAAAAGATTCAACCCCTCATAAAGTGGATGGAATTGAATTGGCTTCCCACTTTCTGCCTGAGTGTGCTAACCACGAGGGCATTATATAAACATTGGGCATCCTTTCATCCAGCCATGTCTTCAGAGGAAGTGGCCACTGTGACTGCACCTTGTAGGGAGTCTCATCTTGTTGGCATATATGAAAATAATTCATAGATTGAGGCCCTCAGAGAATTTAGAAAGGAAAATCCTTTGCTTCAGGATCCTGGTGGGTTTAAGAGCTAGGTACTGACCTGCCCTGTCAACCGTGACTAAGTCCTTTGGGTGTGTGCAGAAGTGTACCCTTAGTCACACTGTAGAACCAAACAATAAAAATTACAGCATCTTTGAAGCTCAGGCCCCTCCAAGGATATGTAGCATCTATGCATGGGGTTTTCAAGATCAATATTTTGTTCTTAGATGCCCTTAGGCAGCTAATTCCTTTACTGGATTTGGTCCTCAGGGTGCGTATAGATGAAATGGGGGCCTTAAATTGAAGTGGTGGTTTTAAAAAACACCACTTCAATTTAGTGCTGATTAAACCCCCGTGTCGTGCACACACCCCACTGACTTACCTGTCTCTCCGGCAGAGATGGGAGGGCGAGCTGCCAGCGGGTGAAGTGGTACCTGGGCTGTGCAGGGTGTGGGGGTTGGTGCTTCCCTCTGTGACAGCAGCACCTCCCCCCCCAGCGGCACCCACTCTCAGGCTTCTGGTTCGGGTGGTCCCAGGGGGCACCGTGGCTGTGGAGGGAAGCACCAGGGCCCTGTGTAGTTCAGGCAGGCAGGCTCGGGGGGGGGGGCTCAGGCTTGCTGCTTTTCTTAGGCAGGACTTCCTACACAGCTGCAGAGCTGCATGGAGCCCAGTGATTTGTTCCATGGCTATAGGGGCAGCAAACTAAACCTCCTTAAAGTTTGCTACGCCCCCAAGTCATTTAAGGCACATTACATCACCAAATTTCCTACAGTGGCTGCAATTAATGTGTAAAACGCCGTTGAGGTGTGCGAACACCAGCATCATTAAAGTGGTGCAAAAGCATTTAGCCCACTTTAAAGAACTGTGAACACACGCCTCTGGTTTTGTCTACACATGGCCTTTAAATTCTATAGTTCGTCCTCCCCTTGTATAGGGAAACCATGTACTAATAAGGACCTCATTAAGGCTACAGATTGAGCAATAGTGTGTGGCCATTTTGGGGCCCAAATTTGAACATGGTGACAAGACGTGAGAGGAAGAAGTTGTTCTTTCTCATGCCAAGCTCACCCAATTTGTTGCCCTTAAAATGAAGCAGTTCCCAATTAAATCAAAGTGTGCCCAGCACTTTCATAAAGTAGGCCTTTTATTTAGAAGCCATGAATACAGACTTAGGAGCCCATTCTTCCTTTGTGTGTGTGTGTGTGTTTGTGTGTGTAAACGAAAAAAATATATAAAATTTCAGATATAGATATAGATATGAATTGCAAGAAATTCATACACAAATGCATAAATACATAGAGCATACACAAATCCTTTTATAAGGTGATTCTCAAAAGGAACTCCAGTGGAAGATGGGAATTAACAGTATTACTTCAAACGCTTTCATATTCCAAAATGTAATCAACCCTGTTCACCTAGCACTGCTGGAGATACATTTACAGTTTTTACATCTATCTCTTCATATGGACTCATATTATGCAAAAGCTTATTAAATATCACACAGTGTCAGATTCAGAAGCCACATTCTACTAAGGGAAACCAAATATGTTGTTTACTCTGGTTTCTCAAGCTACGCTGCTTAGGCAGGCAACTACTTTGTTCACAAAATTATAAGAATTCTAATCTCACATTTTCCAAGTACTTAATGGATTTGAGATCTCTCGTTTTATTTTCAGGCTATCCAGTTTGTACTATCTGATATTGATCTTTTTTCTTTTTTCATCCTGAAAATAAACTGAGCCATAATTGCTTTGAATGCCTAAATTGAAATCTAAAGAAACCTTCTAATTATTGTTTTTAATCTTTTTGCAAGTAGAAGACACAAAATACCTTTCTGCAACATTTGGAGTCTTATAAACCTTGCTTTATTTTCTCAGTCCTAAAAGCCAATACTTGCATAACTATTTGATGCTTTTTATCAGAAGCATTGGTGCACATCAGTGAGAACTTTCTACCACCTTGAAAATGACTTTTAGAATATTTCATTAGCAGGCTGTCTTTCAGAACTCAAGTTGACATTCATGTTTCTTCACACCAGTCTTTCATCCACAAAACTCTTTGTTCTGCTGAACAGTTTCGAGACAATATGGGCAATCAAAAAAGCAAAGGCTTATGACCTATCTGCATCTTCCATTCCAACATTTGATCAGTCTTATTCAAATCTCATCTTTTAATACTCCTTTGAGAAGTTTCTGAGAATTTTATTTCCTTTCTTTCATTATGATTATATTATTTCACAAACTTCAGCCTTAATGAAAAGGTAGCTCTCTATATAGTGTGAGGCGGACACCATTGGTGGCATACATTTAGCCATTTTCATCTTTTTCAATAGCTTACGTGGAAGGAATTTGAAGTACAGAATAGGGGGGGAATGCCTTTCATATATACATCTCAAAGTGTACAAGGATGTGTATACATTTGTTGTTGTGCATTTTCTTCTTCACAATAAAACACCAGAGATTGTTGCTGAGAATGGGTTGCAGGGAACTAGGAAGGTGCCTGAATCCCAGATCCTATGGATCAGTTGGTGTATGAAGTATTCAGAAAGACTCGGATCATTATTTGAAGCTGGATCTCTAGCTCAATTAACAGCAAACTGCAATTTCAGAATTGTCTCTTAAAAGGTGCTTTCAACAAGTACATTCTTCTAGGAATAAATGGGCATTTCTGCCTTCCAAATGGGTAACTGGGTGCAGAGGTACCCCTCGGCGTACAAATATAGTTTCAGGAAGGCACTTATTTTGAAACCAGTTGAGGGTGAAAATGATGTAAGTGTTTTAGAAAGGTAACCCAAATCTAAGAAACAAACAACATCAGGTACACGAAGTTAAGGCTGCCTGGGGGCTCTTAGCTTACTGCTGTGTGCCAGAGCACTA
>NW_017728998.1:12997978-13000528 GCF_001723915.1 Gavialis gangeticus | reverse complement strand
AACCCGTTGAGGGTGAAAATGATGTAAGTGTTTTAGAAAGGTAACCCAAATCTAAGAAACAAACAACATCAGGTACACGAAGTTAAGGCTGCCTGGGGGCTCTTAGCTTACTGCTGTGTGCCAGAGCACTACACCAGTCATCCGAGTTCTCCAATCTATAGTAATAACAATTAAGCATCCTTTTTTCCACACGGCTGCCCTGAAAAATGAAGCTATTACATTGTTGATATTATAGAATTTTGCATAATAAGGTTACTTCTCCTCCGTGTATTATTGTTTTGGCTCCCACAACAATATGCAATGCTTCATTAATGCATGTAATACATAAGTGGGCCAGATTCTCAGCTGGTGAAAGCTGGTGCCCCAACAGGTAGTGAACTGATAACATGTTCTCCACCATACACATAGCTTCATCAGAAACCACCTTTTTTGTCAAATATTATCCCACTTAGGGGACTATTTTATGTGCAGCATCTGACAGAAAAAGATGTTACGTGCCAGAGAAGTTTGACTACTGATGAATAAAAGGTTCCCTGTCAGTATTTGTACTTCACTAACAGGTAAAATGTTCTCACTTTAGCAGCCAATAAAATCGGCTTTGGTGGCGTCTATATTTCTCTGCAAGGAAAATGTTCTCTATCAGCAGTTGCACCTTTTTGTCACATTATAACCTACAACAAAAAAGGTTTCATGCACAGCTGCTGACAGATAAACTGTTCCCCACCACCAGCTGTATTCTTCTGGCGGATAATACTCCTTGCTTAAACATTAAAAAACCCTAGTAAATTAGACAGAAACCACTCTGTTAGGAAACAAGTTAAGCAGCCTACACTATACCTAATGTCAAATCTCAGGAAGTAGTCTATGAAAAGTTAAAACTCATTACACGCCATACTTTTGTTGCTGTTCGACCCACAGATCTGCACTTCACCACTGCCATAATTGTTGTTTACTGCAGATAGCATCAGAGTTATAAATTATTCCTCTTTCTGTGATCATAAATACTGCTTGTAGAAGGTTTATGTGTGTAATAATAAACTGTGTATTGTTTAATTATTTGTATTCTTTTGACAGATTATGTAGGATTATTTCAGCATCTACATTACTGGGGTAGATTACCCGTAGCAACCCTTCCTTTCTATTCACAGATATATTTTTACTTCTTTAGGTTATTGATCACTCCTTCATTCCACACTAAAGCATGAAGTAATGAAATGGATTACAGTGACTCTCACTTAGTTAGTTATCTACCCTATATGTGTGCTTTTAACAAACTTTCCTGGGAAAGGAGGGTCCTTAAATATTGATGAAACTGCCCCCATAATTGTAGCAGCTAATGGACTGACAAGTACTTGCATAATCTCTCCAGTATATTAAATAGGTTAAACAAATTAAATGAATTACCACATCAGTAGCTCTTAGACTACTTGCAAAATAATAAATGCCATTTAAAACAATGCATGCACATCAATAAGCAATCTGAATGAAGACTGTTCCATATAATATATATAGGGCATTACTAGGACAGCAGAATTAGTTGTGCTAGAAGACAGCATTAATATTTTTTCCAAATGCACTGTATAATTAATCACACAAACATCCTGGCTTCTTCATTGCACATTAGTTCTGTTAGTTTCACTGTAATCTTAATTTGTCTGCATTATTTATTGGTGGTAATACTTAAAGCCATTCTTAACTTACTGATATTACAAGTTCCATCACTATTGCCTGTATAAAAGTAGATAATCTCTCTCCAGCTGGTGAAAACTTTGCGAACTGGAAGCTGCCTTAGCAATTAGTCAGTATAGTTCCTAGCAGCAACACCATTTTGAGATCCTTGACGTAGAGACTGGTAAAGGAAACCTGCTCAAGCTCACAGAGTGAGCCTGTGTCCTATAGTTTCATAGTAGGTAGGGTTGGAAGGGACCTGAGCAAATCATCAAGTCCATCCCCCTGCCATGGGCAGGAAAGAGTACTGGGGTCAAATGACCCCGGCAAGGTGCTTGTCTAGCCTCCTTTTGAAGACCCCAAGGGTAGGAGCGAGCACCACTTTGCTTGGAAGTTGGATCCAGATCCTAGCCGCCCTGACAGTGAAGTACTGCCTCCTGATGTCTTGCCTGAACCTATTCTCAATCAACTAGGTTATTCCTAGTTACTCCTGGTAGTGCCCAGGGGAACAGGGACTCTCCCTTTTTCCACAGGTCCCCCCTGGTAAGTTAATAGACAGCCACCAGAGCCCCTCTCAGCCTTCTCTTGTGGAGCCTGCCCTGCTGCCCCCTAACCATGCAAGTGAGCCTTCTCTGGACCCTCTCCATGCTGTCCACATCCCTCCTGAAGTGCGGCACCCAGAACTGGATGCAGTACTCCAGCTGTGGTCTGACCAGTGCCGCATAGAGGGGGAGTATCACCTCCTTGGACCTGCTCGAGATGCATCTGTGGATGCACGACAAGGTGAGGTTGGCCTTCCTGACTGCCTCCCCACACTGCCAGCCCATGTTCATCTTGGCATCAATGGTGACTCCAAGATCCTTTTCTGCTTCTGTACTGATG
>NW_017728998.1:12990206-12992978 GCF_001723915.1 Gavialis gangeticus | reverse complement strand
CCAGAACTGGATGCAGTACTCCAGCTGTGGTCTGACCAGTGCCGCATAGAGGGGGAGTATCACCTCCTTGGACCTGCTCGAGATGCATCTGTGGATGCACGACAAGGTGAGGTTGGCCTTCCTGACTGCCTCCCCACACTGCTGGCCCATGTTCATCTTGGCATCAGTGATGACTCCAAGATCCTTTTCCGCCTCTGTACTAATGAGAAGGGAGTTCCCCAGCCTGTAGGTATGCCGCTGGTTCTTCCTCTCCAGGTGCAGCACCTTGCACTTGTCAGTGTTGAAACCCATCCTGTTCTCATCCGCCCACCCCTGTAACCTGTCCAGATCTAGATGTAGCCTGTCCCTCCCTTTTAGCGTGCCCACCTCTGACTATCTCCTCCTGACTTTCACTCCCCTGAACTGATTACTAGAGATCTATTATCATTAACTTAGGGAAAAAATGCCAAACTGGAAGAAAATCCATGTAGAAGATAGTCCCCAATACAGAATAACACATTGGCCCATTCTGTCTCCAAATCTCTTTAGTTGATGTAACTATTTCTAAGGATGAGTTTCTTTTTAGAAAAGAACCGTTCTGTGTTTCGGATTTTCCTTTATCTTTGGAGCAAGGAGAAGCTGAAGTTATGCATGTTAATTCCTTTTGACCACCCCAGCCTTTTTTCTTCTTGAATATCTAGACATTGTAAAACCGTGAGCAAAGAATAACTGTGAATATTTTATTCCCAATCATTTTTGTGGTTCATACATATTAATTATCATGCAGTCCATAAGCTCAGGATATCACAATGTGCAACAGATGACATGATCAGAGCATACATATTTTGCCTATAACAGAAAACTTTTATAAAAAGACCAATTTATACATTCTAGAAAAAAGTTATTTTTCATAAGTTCATGATACGGCTTGAAGAAAGATACTTTTAGTATTGTATAGCAATAAATACTAATTGAATGGTAATGGTGATAATGCCTGTCCCCCCTCCAGCTCCCCCCCCCACAACCTTAGGTTAATAGCCTACAGTCTTCTCTTCATTCTTCCCTACATCCGGAAATTGAAAATAACAGCTATTTTTGAGAAAATATTCCACTATAGCTATTTCAAAATAACTCCCTATATAGGCACTATTACTCTGGAATAAGACATGATCTCACTTTCCTCTGTTCTCATCTCATCTGTTATTTAATTGACTCACATTTTTCCATCATGGCCTGATCATGTGTCAGTGAAGTCCCTGTACAGAATTCTGCGATTCATAGTATGGCTTATAAATAAATTGATCATATTGGTTTGGGAATGGTGGAACTTACAGCACTCAAGTTTCTTTCAATAGCTTGGAAATCTAGTTTTAAAATTATGAACCATCATTAGTGTTTTCTCCCATGGGTGATAAATGCAACCTTAATTACTTCCACCACATTTTATCCAAGTAATTAGAAGATAAAGGGCTAGATTTTGGTCTTTACACTGCTGTAAATTAAGATAACTTTGTTAAAGGTAATAGAGGTACACTGGATTACACCACACTAACCAAGCAAATTGTCTACTAAAACAAAATGTTAAATCATCTTTTCTAAGGAACAGTAGTTCTAAGTCTGTCATCCAAAAACACGAGTTGCAAAAACTCTGCTCTTCTCAATTCAGTCACTTTCTTTAAAATGTGCCCTGGATAATTTCTGATGAGAAGTGTGTTGTTTAAATTTAAATGCATAAATAAAACTCAAGGCCCTTTGTCTGGGTGAACTACGTTTGGTACAGGACCCAAGAGAGTGTGGGCAAAATGACTTTATGCAAATATTGCTCCATAGAAATAGCAGGAACATCACTTTTGACCTTAAGGGGTGTTTGGTTTTTTTAAGAACTTATTGGAGGACTTCAAAATCTGATCTGGAGACTTCTCAGTTGTTAACTGAAACCAAATGGAATCTAAACAAGCAGAATTTCTCTCCAAAAAATTACAGCTATGCAGGCGTTAGCCAAATGAAAGTAAATAGAGTTCTAAAAAGAAAGGTTAAAAAACACTTCCTTTCTGAAATATATCTGAAATTATAAATCCAGTAGGTCCCAGGCATCCACAATATTTGACTCTGAATTTAAGATGACCCCCCAATAACTATATATGGAAAATTTATACATTTATTCTAATTTTCCAGGTACAGAATGTAATTATAGGGGGTTGTCTTAAATTTGTCCCCTTGTACTGCTACAGCAGGGAAATTAGTGGCTGGGGCATCATTAGGTGGCCCCCTTGCCCTCTCCCCCCCTTTCTTTCCCCTGCCGCCTTCCTGTCCCTGCTGCTATTAACACCCCCCAAACCCCAGCTCTCCACAGTCTCTGCCCTTCTCCCTACTCCCCACAAGCTCTGCCCTTCCCCCCCCTGCAGTCTCTGCCTCTTCCCCTGGTCCTTACTGTCAGATGGTGATAGAACTCTATTCCATCCCAGAGCTCAGCACATTGAAATTCAGCCATTGCCAGGCCATGCAGCAGTGTCAATACTGCTGATTGGCTGGGCAGACAATGCAGCAGTGTTAGTGCTACCAATTGGCTGGGCAGGGGACAGAGTTTCCATGTGCCCTGTTCCTGGGAGGAAACCCAGCCCAAGTTGGAGCCGAGCTGCAACTCACAGTAAGGCGGGGTGGAGGGTGGAGGGGGAGAAGCTGCAGAGGACAAGCAAATGGGGTTCAGGAGGCTGCTGTGGATCTGACTTTGGCCTCGACCCAGGCTCAGGGACAGTCTCAGAGTCAGAGTAGCCACCTGCCCCCCCCCCCCCT
>NW_017728998.1:12956553-12990103 GCF_001723915.1 Gavialis gangeticus | reverse complement strand
CCCCCCCCCCCGCTTTGTATGCAAATCGAAGACAAGGGAAGATTGGTTCTCGAAGACAAGGGAAGATTGGAGAACCTTGCTGTTTGGAGAACCTTGTCTTAGATTAGAATAAATATGATATATTTTGCAGAACATCTTAAAATAATGTGAGTGATCTGTTCTAAACCAACCTTTATCTTAACCTATCGCTGGTTGATTGTCAGAGTTTTCAGGAATTATCAAGAAGTCTGGAAACTTACGTGTTTTCAATATATAATTCCATAAACCTGATGGGGACAAAACATCTCCCCACTGAAAATCAAGCTTCATTAAAGCATCTTAAATTGGTCATTGACTAAAAATGTAGCTCCCCAACATCATTAGTCACTCTTGGTAATCTTGACGTTATGATTATTGATGTCAACTTTTGATAGGGAACACTTAGCAGCTAAATAGAATGGTTGTCCCAAGTGCATAATAATTTACTATGACTATTAAATATCACTATTTTAACAATTAATTGAAACTTAACTTGCTCTAGGCTATTTTGATAAATGTTAATTAAATATCTACAAATTCCTTACAAGGTTCATGTGCTAATAAGAATAAAATTGGGCACTTCTTGCTTATGTAATTTTGAGCTAATTACATGACTATTAGATTTATCTTCTAAATACCCATAAAGGTTTTTTTTTTAAAGAATCATCTTATATTTAATTAAAAAGCAGTATCCGGCTCACTAAATCTGAATTAAATGCTCATTTGAGATACTAAATTAAAAAGAGTTAGCAACATTTCACCAGCGATTACAGGGGTTACAGACATTTTCACAATGCAGTATAGTGTCCAATCAGTCAGAAGAAAAATAACGGAGTCTGGGATTTCCAAGAGTGTAATTCCCAAATGCTCTTTTGAAAATCTCTACCATAAAGAAAAGATTGTAGCTCCTATTCTTCTGCTTTTATAATAAACAAATATTTTTCTTTCCATATTTAAATACAAGTGAGGGAGTTATAGGAAAATTTAGTAGAAAAGACCTTCTATTCTATGTATGCGATGTTTTGAAGTAGCCATCCAATGTACCAGCAGATCCTTATGCATAACGAATTAATAGCCACAGTGAACTAGGTGAAGCATACAAACCATTATACTACGTATGTGGAGGAAATGATACTCTAATATAATTTTTGGAAGAGAAACTGAATAGGATATGTAACAGGGAGCCAGAGGTTCCTGTTACCTTAAGAGGGTATAGCAGACTAAGCTGGCAGTCTAAGAGCTGCAGCAAAGGAGCACAGGCTGACCCTCAAGTAAAGCAGAAACTCCTATGTGTGGCTGAGGAGCCACATGACAGGAAGGGGCAGGGCTTTGAAGCATATAAGCCTAGGGCCAGATGTAGAAGGAGTATCTGGCCCTGCATGCTGCAGGGAGAGTTACTCCCAGGGAAGATTGCTGCAGGAAATAGGCCCATGGACATCCAAACTACCCACAAGAGCAAGACTGCAATAGCTAAGGGAAAAATATAGCTTGTAGTGGGGTATTGACCCAGAGTGGGGGAGAACTTTAGTTGAAAGCAATTTGTTTGTATTTCTGTTTGGCTTAAGATTAAGATCAGAGGACTGGGTTGTGGATATGGGGGCAGTATGGAAGCCACAGGGGTGCCTGAAAGGCATTCAGCATAGAGCTTCCTTGCCAGGGTCAGGGGCCCCAGATCCAGAGCAGCACACAAGCCATCTTGCCAAGAGCAGGGATGCAAGGGGCTGCCAGGAGTCCAGAGCCCAGAGGGTGAAACAAGGCTGGGCCCTGGAAGCCAAGGTCTAGGACAGTGGATCTGGGCTGGGGGCACAGCTGGAGGAAAGGGGCCAAAACCAGAAAGGCAGAAGCTCCAACAAAGGTTCAAGGTGACAAACACAGAGTCAGGGCCAGGACCCCCCTCCAAATACTGAGTGACATTTGCAAGGCATGGGTTTGACTATTGGGGAAGATGGAGAAGATGATTATAGTTCTAAGGTGCAACTGGGGTCATCTTAAAGGTGAATTACACCATGTAGAGTCTGAAGCAGAGGAGCTCTGAGGGCTAGAAAAGATTTCATAGACATTAGACATTAAGGCTGGAAGGGACCTCGGAAGGTCATCAAGCCCAGCTCCCTGCCCCAGGGGCAGGAAGTCATCTGGGGTCACAGGATCCCAGCAAGATAAACATCCAATTGACTCTTAAAGGAGTCCAGAGTATGTGCTTGCACCAGCTCCGTTGGCAGTCTTTTCCAAGCATTGGGGGCTTGGACAGTAAGGAAGTTCTTCCTTATGTCCAGCCTGAAACGGTCTTGCAGTAGTTTATGACCGTTAGACCTTGTCATCCCTTGGGGCGCTCTGGTGCACAAACATTCCCCCAGATACTAGTGGTGACCCCAATAAACTTATAGGTGGCCATCAGATCACCCCTGAGCCTGTGCTTTTCCAGGCTAAAGAGCCCCATGGCGCTCAGCCTGTCATCGTAAGGTCTGTTTTCCTGACCTCTGATCATGCACGTGGCTCTTCTCTGGACTCTTTCCAGATTGAAAGCTTAATTTAAAATCAAGATATATTACATCAATCTCTTTTCCCTTGTCCAGGTGATATGTCACCTGGTCATAGAAGGAGATGAGATTGGTCAGGCAAGACCTACCAGCAACCAACCCATGCTAGCTATTCCTTAGGAAATTGCCTTGAGCAAGTTTGTCAAGAAAGGTCTCTTTGATAATTTTTTCAAGAACTTCACTGGGATAGAGGTCAGGCTGATAGGCCTGCAATTACCCATATCTACTTTCTTGAAGATAGGCACCACATTGGCCTTCCTCCAATCTTTGGGCACTTTGCTTGACCGTCATGACTTCTCGAAGTTCCATACCAGTGGCAAAGCAATGATGCTTGCCAGCTCCTTAAGTACCCTGGGGTGTAAGCTGTCTGGGCCAGCCAACTTGAAGGTGTCCAGCCTCTCAAGGTGTTCCTTCACATGGTCAACGTTGATGAAGGGTAACAATTTTCCCTTGCCCTGGCCATCCCATACCATATTGAGCAGGGCCGTCCCTTGGGGCTGGTGAAAAACCAACACAAAATACCCGTTAAGCAGGTTGGCTTTTTCCTGGTTGTTTGTTGTCAGTTGACCCATATGGCTTAGCAAGGGTCCAGTGTTACCCTTGCTTTTCCTCCGGCTCCTCACTTATCTAAAAAAGGACTTTTTATTGTCCTTGATATGTGTAGCCAGTTGGAGTTCAGTTGCAGCCTTGGCTTTCCTGGTTTGCTCCCTACATGTCCAGACTAGTGAAGAGTACTCCTCCTTTGGGGTGGGTCCAGCCTTCCATCCTTTATAGGTCTTTCTTTTTAGACACAGGAGGTCCCCTGTAGAGCCAAGAGGGATGCTGTGCCCTTTTGCTGCCTTTCCTCTGAGATGCGATAGATATTGCTTGAGCTTCCAGGATCACTCCCTTGAGGAGCAACCACTTTTCCTGAATTCCCCTCCCCTTTGGGTCGAGGTCGCTTAGGGCCTCACCAACAAGCCTCCTGAGCTTATTAAAGTCAGCGTTCCTTACATCAAGAACTTCTGCATTGCTGACTGACTTGCCAGCTTTACGGCAGATGGTGAAGGTGATCGGCTCAAGGTCGCTGTCTCCCAGCTTCCCTTTGATCATTAGGTCACTGATTAAGTCATCCCCCATTGCCAGTACCAGGTCGAGCAGCGCTTTGCCTCTCGTCAGTCCAAAGACTTCTTGAGTCAGATAGAGTTCATCCACTCACATGAGGAACCTTTGCAACTGTTCGGATGTGGCCAAGTGCTCTTCCCACAAGATGTCAGGGTAATTGAAATCTCCCATGACAACCATTCACTGGGACCGTGCAGCCTCACCTAGTTTCCTGGTGAATTCCTGGTCAAGCTCTTAATCCTGGCTAGGAGGTCTGTAAAATTCCCAAAATTGTGTCCCCTGTGCCTTGTTTACCACAGATTTTGACCCAGAGAGTCTCCAATCATCCCCCCTGAGTGCCGGGGTCAGCTTGCAGGTATGTGTAGCTTTCCTTGACATAAAGAGCTACCCCCTCATCCCTTTTTTCCACACAATTTCTCCTGTACAAGGTATAGCCGTCTATACCTGTGTCCCAGTCATAGGTGGAGTCCAACCAGGTCTCCGTTATCCCTATGAGGTTGTGATCCTTTTTGTTTAGCAGGAGGACCAGTTCCTCCTGTTTGTTCCCCAAGCTCCTGGCATAGGTGTACAGACACATAAGTGTCCCATTGGGGGCCCTATGGATCACTCCTTCCCTATGGATCACTCTGGGGCTGGGGTAGGGGTGGGTTCCCTTGAGTACCTTAGCCTGCTGGATTTACAAAAGCTTCCCAGTGGGCTTGCAATGGCAGTAGTCCCCTCATCCCCCAGCGGGCTCAGTTTAAAGCCCAGTCGAGTAGGTCAGAAAGTCTGACTGAGAAGAGCCTCCTCCCCAGCAGAGTGAGATGAAGGCCGTCTCTTCCCAGCAGCCCACTGCCTCTCTCACCAAAGAGCGGACTGCGATCATGGAAACTGAAGCCTCATGATGACACCAGCACCACAGTCTTTGGTTGACTACCTCGACCCATCTGTCCCTCCTCAGCCCATGATCCACAACCAGGAGGAGCAAGGAAAAGACCACCTGTGCCCGCAACTCCCTAAGCCCTGCTCCGAGAGCTCTGTAGTCTCTCATGACCTGGGATGGGATTGCTCCGAGCCATGCCGTTCGTGCCCACATGGATAAGGAGCATAGGGTAATGGTCAGAGGGCCGGATAATCTTTGGGATGCGGGGCTCTGAGAAGTAGCAGTCCTCCTGGGCTACAGGGTCGGGGCAGCAGATTGCCCCCTCAGTCCCCCTAAGGAGGGAGTTTCCCATGGCAACCACTCTGTGTTTCATCTTAGGGAGAGTAGGGAAGGAGAAAAAGGAGAAAAGACACCAAGGAAGAGGCTACCTCAGCCTCTGGAGGCAGTCTTCCCCAGTTAAATATCATAAAATCAAGGTATGACAGGTGAGGGATAGGAGGGGGGAGGGAGGCTGGGGAGGGAGGGCAGGCACCTAGCAGGCAACAGGTGCCAGAGCAGATCCCCTGAGCCTGTAGCAGATGGCATGTCCTCTAGAGCTTTATTTATGAGACTATATAAGCACTTGTTTTTGAGCACAACAGAATGCTTATAAGAGTCATGCCTGGCTGGCAAGGATGAAAAGATCCACATCATGTTCTGTTTACTTTGGAAAGTTTTAATACTATAAGGTCCTTTTGTCATCACCATACATATCATTTTGCATTCTCCCCAGTTCCAGGACCCTATCTTCAGGCCTTTCCACAGCCCTTTCCTTGTCTCGACTCTCTATAGATTAGGGACAAGGGTAAAGAAGAGACAAGTAGTCCACAGTGGTAATGGATGACTTCTACATCCTAGAAGGGCTCCATGAGGAAACCTGGGAAATATCTTAGTTTCATGTTCAAGAAGTAATATGTACTTTGCAAATGGCTTAGGTGCAGGCCACCAAATAAGAAATGTGAAGGGCAGGATGGTTGAGGGCAATTTCAAATTCAATCCTAAATATCATTCAATCCTAAATATCCTAAAATCAGACAGTCAAAGCTATTTGGGTAATTAAAGAGGTGTGCCTAATTTACATAGGAAGAAGCTAATCAGTAATCTGATGTAACTAAGACTAGGAAGTAGTACATGTATACATTTTTCTGGTTCCTTACAGGGCCCCTAGATCTCTAAAATATTATACATAGCAACATATTTAATCTGCCTTTCCTCCTCCATCCCAAATGAAGCCAAAAAATGTCTCTGCAGGTTGAAAACTAACTTTCAGAAAGCCAAGTCAAAGAAATAGTTTTGGCTTTTGTTCTCAAAACTCTGACGTTAGCAATAATTCTTAGGACATAGGGAAATGAGTCCCATAGTTTGAGTCCTACTTTTGTGAAAGTTCCCGATCCTCAACACTCCTGCCAGAAGTCTCTCCTTATAACAATTTCATGATTCTTGCTTAGTTGCCAGAGAAGAGGCACAATCTATCAAATAGCTAGGGCCAATTCTGGGAATTTTTTTTAACATCGGGACAAAGGCGTTGCCTTGTGGTGGTTGGCCAGGACATAACACCGAAGTCATGTGTTTGCAGTAACCTTTATTGTTACTCAGAAGTATCACTGCACTTTGTAGTTAGAATTCTTGCAGCTGTAATTCTTCCACTAAACATTTAGGACCTGTTAGATAGCTCCTGTGGAGTTCCTCTTAGTGAGCTCTTTTCTGCCAGTCTTTTAAAATCTGATTCCACCGAGGAAGAGAATGAACAAGATAAAGACAAGGTTATGTTGATAGTGCCACCATTACTAGTCAGTAGTATCATTTTTTTCTTTTGCAGACAAGATTGACACCCCTGTTCTGCAGGGTGTCTCCTATTTCCTTCTAATTTATTTTATTTCGCACAGAAAATGAACCCTTGACACGGAAAATATCAATCTTGTTTTAATGATACTTTTGCAAATTTCACAACACATGTATCAGTTAGAGAACATAAATCCAATAAATTCAGATGACCTGGTGGAAGCATAAAATCCTGCTTCATAGAAAGGATGCCTATAAATGAAGTAGTGCATACTTCAGAGAGGAAATCAGGGCATAAGCACGTGATCAAATTACCATGAAGTAAAGAAGAGTGGAGCAAGTACCACACAGAGAAGTTGCTACACTAGAAGCCCCATTCCTTGTTATCTCATGATAGTGTGTTTATGTGCAAGTATCCTGAAGGATGTTGTTCACACTTCATACTTAGTCAGTCCTTTTCTTCAGGGATTTCCAGAGAGGACACCAATTATAGGACTAAATGTTAAGGCCAGTTCTGTGATGTGGCCATGAGTTACTAGATTGAGAACCACCAGTTAACTTGTCCATGGTATTCAAGAGTCATTGGATGATGAAAATGTTTGATTACTTCTATGTAGTTGCGGATTTGCAATAACAACTGAGAAATGAAAGACGTCACCACACATGTTCCCAGATGCATATAGAACCTTTATTCAATTAATATCATGACCTATTTTATATTTTACCTATACTGTCCTGGTAAAACTAGTATTCATCAAGCAGATCCAGTCACATTTCTATTGTTGTAATAGTGCATGTGCTTTAATTGGCCAATATGGCTCTTCTGGGTGATTACACTTGCTTGATGTGACCAGGTGAACTCTAATAAGTGATCTGTAAGTTCTATACTTTGATATTCATTTGGCAAAACTACATGCATCCTTGAAACAATAGAAGGTTATTTATTGATCAGCTTGTGTATGAGTAGCAGACTGTGTTTAAAGCTGTCAGAAAATAGGTGTGGGAACAAAAGCAATCACTGAAGTTCTCATTTAGTTGCACAACTTGCCTAAAGGATTCTGGATCTTTGATTTGTATTCAGATTTGCACCTGAATATTTTAGAGTACTGGACATACAAAAATAAGTTTGGTGTTAGAGTGTGATTCAATAGGCAATGGACTTAGTAGAGCCAAAAGTACATCTTTGCTAATTTAGAGTATCCACATGGTTGGCTATTATTGAGTCCGTCTTGCAGCTTTGCAGCTAAGTGCATTAGCCACTGTATGGATATATCATTAGACACAGGTTATCTCAATTACAAGGTAAAGATAACTAAAGGCTCTTTATATTTTTCTTTACCTCTGTCTACTCAGGAGAGTGTTTTCCATCTTTCAGCAGTATTTTCTTCATCTGATTTACTTCCTCACATTAAATGTTATCACAAGTCATGAATTGTTCACACTTCATGTTTACTGCTGCAGATAACTATTATCTTTCACATTCCCGTAGGCTTTATCTATGCACAGTCTAGTCTTTCCTTTTAATTATTTCATTTTAAGGTACCTCAGTCTTTTGCACACTCTCACACATACAAATGCATGCAGTCCTGCAGATTTTTAGTACCAGATCCAATAAAGATTTTGTGCACCTTACAATTAGATGCAACAATACTTAATTCACAGGCATCAGGCTCCCAGAATGGAACCCAGAACCTAGGGTGCTGACAAATGTGCAGCTCGCCAGACTAATGCATGGTGCTTCACAGAAAGTGCCATGAATTAGACTGACCCTCCAGACCCAACAGATATTCACTGTTGGATCTGGAAGGTGGAAGATCGGACTCCACTTTGGAGCTGATCCAATGAGAGAGGCTGCATGTCTGCAGCCTCTTCCCCTAGCCCCACCACCTCCCCCTGTCAACTCCAGTGCTCAAATAGTTGGAAAAATTTTTCTTAACAAGCTTTCAGGCACAAATACCCTTCATCAGGCTGAGGAAGCATCTGCATTCTTGAAAGAGAGTATCTGTTCTCAGTTGTAAGGGTGTTGTGATTTATCTGCCTTTCTATAAGAAGCTATTTGTATGCTTCACTTACCTCAGTAATTCCAATATTCTTGGTTGGGCAGGTGGGGCTTCTTCCCAGGTGTATGGCTATCCTGACAGAAAGACAAATGTCAGCACTTGTAAATCTTTGTCTTGTACAGTTTGTTCTTGGATTTTTTCCAGCCCCTCCTTGGAACTGGCATGTAACTGGCTACCTGATGTTTTCTATGTCTTTCTGTATTTTCAGTATTTCTGTCAGGCAGATGATCTCATATCCTTGTTCCGCTGCCATATTTTCAGCTTTCAAGGCTGTTCTACAAGTAGATTATACTCAGTTCCTTTCTTGAAATGCACGCTAGTCTGAAATCAGGCAGAAGATATTACAGCATGGTATCTGTAGGGAAGCGGGTAGGAGCACGCTTGAGGAATGGGGAGTTAACCAAGTATCTAAGTTTATGAGGCATCCAGATCCATGGTCAAGGTTGTACAGAGGGGTTAACACCAAGTAGTCAGGGTGGTATATTTAATCCAAAGTGATATTTGTGTTCATAATCCAGGTCAGACTGAAGATCAGGAGCCAGGGAGTCCAGATGCAGAACAGGACAGACAGGGTCAGGGTATAGGGTCCCAGCGTAGGAGCAACGTTGGAGCAAGGTTGAGGAAAGGCAGGAGCAGGCTTAAGACAAAAGCAGGAACAGGATTGAGCTGCTACCAGATGGAGATGTAGAGCAGCCAGAACCCAAATGAAGAGCCTGAGCTAATATAATAAGCCCAACTGGCTCAGCAGCCAATCAGTTTGGTGCTTACAGCTGGCATTGCTCTGGGGCCAGGTGGCCTTGTTTAGAGGACAATCCTCCCTCTAACACTAATTGGGTCAGAAGCCACATATAGATGTTCCATTTCACCAAAAAAATTGCCACTTTCCTGGTAGAAACCATGACCATGGTTCTCCACAAGAGAAGGCTAAGGGGGGACCTGGTGACTGTCTATAGACTCACTAGGGGGGACCAGAGGGGTTTGGGGGAGACGCTGTTTCCCCTAGCGCCCGCTGGCATAACAAGGAGTAATGGGCACAAGCTGATGGAGAGGAGGTATAGATTGGACATCCGCAAAAACTACTTCACGGTTAGGGCGGCTAGGAGCTGGAACCAACTTCCAAGGGAAGTGGTGCTGGCCCCTACCCTGGGGGTCTTTAAGAAGAGGCTGGATGCCTACCTGGCTGGACTCGTTTGAGTCCCATTTCTCTTTTTGGGGTTTTTTGTTGTTCTCCCGCCCTGGCGGGGGGTCGGGCTAGAAGATCTACTAGGTCCCTTCCGACCCTTAATCTATGAATCTATGAAAACCATACAGACATTCTAGCATTTTCACCTGGAACAAAATTGCCATTTCAGGAGGAAAATGACCCAACTTTATTTAGCTAGGTAGATCTCACTCCTGGGAGAGTTTCTTCCAGGAGAATGGAAGTTTGTACACTCTCCCAGGGACCAGGGGGAGTGGAGCTGCAGGGCAAGGCTCCCATGCCTTCCTGAGACTGGGGTCACCCTGGTCTGGAGAAGGTAGGGGGAGACAGAAGGGAGGCGCCACCAGCTGCTCCCTGCCAATTCTTCACACACTGGACTCCCTGGTGTGGGAAATGGGCTGGAGTCTCCCAGGCACTGAAAGCCACAAGGTACCTGCCTGCTTCTCACATCTGAGTTCCTGGTGTGAGAAGCTGCTGCTCCAGTCCTGCTGGTCCAGTCCCACCACCCTCCTCACCCCTCTAGGAACAGGAAGACTGGATCAGCCCACACTTTCCCCAGACTGGGGTCACCCTGGTCTCAGGAAGGCACAAAGAGAGGGAGAAGTTGCTGGCTGATTACTGCTCCCTCTCTCCAAATCATATCTAGCGGTGGAAATGTTTACTAGTGTTGAGAATGTGGCGAGGTAGCAGCTCTTCTAATCCAGTAGCACATGCCAATATCCATCTGTGTCGTGAAGTCCCAAGGCAAAATATATTTCCGTGTGTTAAGTCAGGTAATATGTCTTCCCCTGTAGGGATTTGGAAGTGAGTTGCTTTCAGTACTTTGCTTAAAATTGCTGGGGTCTTTGTGAATCCGTAGCCTACTGGCCTTCTCAATGGCTCCCATGATACTTATTTAACCTGTGAGCTTTGTGCATGTAGCAATGATGCTTCATTTTCCCATTTGCTTTTTGTTGTTCCTGTTGTTTTTTCTCTTAATGCTTTGCAAGACTGCTCTACTAGCTGAATTGTTTTATTTAAAGGAGTAACAAGCCTGGAAGGCATCCCAATCTTGCAAATGCATCTTTGGTAATTTTTTAGCAGCTTTGTCATCAGGGTGCCTCAGTGAACGTTCCACTATGGAAATGTTTGTTTGTTTTTCTAGTACATCTGCTTTATGAATAATTTCTCCCAGATTTGGTGTCACTAAAAAGCTCATAAGTTCATGCATTTTAGCCGAAAGCAGTGACTCAGGTGACTGTCCAACTGTTCTTCTCCTTAGTATTCTGCTTTTAATGTATGTTATCCTAGAGGCATTATGATTGTGCCCTGATATGATTTCAATTGGGCTCTGGTTAATGCAGTTTTCTGCTCTTCCTTATTGCTGAGAGAGTCTTCATTATTTGGCATATTCACTGTCTAGTTGGCATTCAATTTTCTGTTTGTTTGTTTGTGTGCTGCTGCCTTGTCCTTTTCTCTGATATTAGTTGGAGTTTTACAAAACATTTATTTTTCTCTTCTGAGCTGCATTCATATGTGTAAACTTCCATGCCAGGAGTCACTGCTTACCTCCTCAGCTAGGGGGGTCTTTGTATTTTATTTTTCTCACCTACAACTTTTGACTCAATTATTGCATATGACCTCATATGCATAGCATTGTCCATTACCACATATTTATCAGCACATATTTACCAGCAGGTTTTACATTTTTATCTCCTCTCTTTGTAGCTGTCCATTTGGCTTAGCACAAATGTAGATGCATCTTCCCTTGCATTTTCATACTTTCTTTAAGCTACTTGGTAACCCCTTTATGTTCTGCTTTTGGATGTTATGTTGCTCATGAGCTTTGCATGTATGGATAGCTATTAGCAGAGTTATGGTAATACGAGTTTTCTGAGCAGTATCATTTGAGTACCTGAATCTTTCTTCCACATTACTAAAGTTAGTTCATCACATAAATTAGTCATTTTATGCAATCTGGCAAGATGCTGATGTGTTGCTGAAAAGGTGTCTTTGCTTATGAAATTTTATAGCAGGTTTATGATGCTGTTGAAATGATTCTTGGATTTAACACAGGTCATCTCAGTCTGCTACTAAGGTAGGGTATTCAGAAGCTGTGTGCACACATGGCAATATTACAGCCAGTTGTGTGGCTGCTCTTATTTCATAGAATCATAGAAGTAGGGTCAGAAGGGACCTTGTAGATCTTCAAGTCCGACCCCCCACCTGGGCAGGAGAAAAACTGGGCTCAAATGACTCCTGGCAGGTAGGCATCAAGCCTCTTCTTAAAGACCCCAGGGTAGGAGCCAGCACCACTTCCCTTGGAAGTTGGTTCCAGATCCTAGCCGCCCTGACAGTGAAGTAGTTCTTACGGATATCTAATCTAAATCTACTCTCCAACAACTTGTGGCCGTTATTCCTTGTTATGCCAGGGGGTGCTAGGGGAAACAAGGTCTCTCCCAAACCCTTCTGGTCCCCCCTAGTGAGTTTATAGATGGTATAGCCTTCTCTTGTGAAGGCTGAACAGGTTCAGGTCCCGCAGTCCCTCATTGTAGGGTCTGCCCTGTCATCCCCAGATCACACGGGTGGCCCTCCTCTGGACCCTCTCCATGTTGTCCACATCCCTCCTGAAGTGGGGCGCACAGAACTGGACACAGTACTCCAGCTGTGGCCTGACCATTTCCTTTGTTTTGTTTTGTTTTTTTTATTTTACTGCAATCCTATTGTTTTCCCATTGTGATCAAAGAATGTACATTTGCTAAACACAGCTCCCCTCCTTCATAGCCATATACTAAAGGGCAAGGCTGTGGTATGAGGCCATCAGGGCCACAATTATAGTGACTTCTCTCTCTCCTGCCACCCCCCTCCCCACACACACACAATTTTCTTAGCTTCTTGAATTCTCTTAACTTCTCACACATACCTTCAGGAGCTAACTCACTTCTGACACCATATCTAGTGTTCAGAAGACAGAAAACCAAGACAGATCAATGTTTGGGCTTCTTTCTTTCATCTACACACAGTGTACTCAATAAGCACTTCTTAAAAGAAGAGTCCTAAACATAACTATATACAGTACAAAAGCTTAACATATCAGAAATTTTCTTTCAAAAAGAGAGGAAATTACAACAACCTCAAATACAGAAACATTTTAATAAAACTGGGAGCAGAATTTTGCTTTCTTACTTCAAGACAGGAAGATGCCTCAGTAGGTATATAGTTAAAGCACCCTGAGATCTCTACCTCCCACAAATGTATAGAATTACAGCAAGTATTAAAACTTACTAACTGTTCTCAGTTCAGTTTGTTTCTCCATGCTTTGGACTGAAAATCAACATTTCCATTGGTCCTCATCTAATACTTGTAACAATCAGAAAATTGCAGAGTTTCATTTTCACCCAGCTGTAGTATTTATGATACAAAAATATGCTAATATAATCACATCATATTGTAGTTCTCCTTAGGTCATAATGCATGTGTATCTTAGCAATAGGAATGCAGCAGAGTGCTGATTTTTGCCACTTTCCTCTAAAACAAATGCTTATTACAAGTCTTCTTAACAGCCTCACTTAACAAAATATATAACGTCAGACAAACAACTTCTAGCTTCTTAATCAGAAACTGGAAGCCAATAGACTGTTGCCCTCTGGCTAGGAACAGAAGTTACACATAAACTGGTTTAAATGATCAGAAACTGGTTTAAACCTGTAACAGAATAGAAGCTCAGTGCACATAAACCAGTTTCAAATGGCTGAACCTTGTTTAAGGTAAACCTGGTAGAATGTAGTGCCAGACTCAGCTGATTTAGGTCAACCCAGCTTATGAAACTTCTATCCCAGACCCCTTCCTTGTTCAAATTAAATCGGAGTCCCCCAGCATCCCAGCATGCTTTCCAGTCCTTGGCTGGGCTGTACTGTCTGCTCCAGGACCTAGCTGGAGCAGTGAGGTCTAATTGACAATGGGGTAGGGGTAGGAAACCCAGCTGGGACTACTGCAGGGTCTGCCAGGAGGGGGGGGCAGCCCCTGCCAGACTTTTCCCACTAGAGCAGAGGGGGGTGAGGGCATAGGCCAGCAGGCTCAGGTGGAGGAGGATTTAAAACTGTCTCCTACCAACAGCTGGGGTCTACTTGGAAGGCATGGCAACCCCTGCCAGGCTATTCCCCACTCGCTGCTGGAGCAGAGGGGGCAAAGACATGGGGTGGAGGGGAGAGTCTGGGAAGGAATTCCCCCCCTCCCGCCACAGGCAAACCCAAGCTAGGGTCCAGGGCCAGGGAGGGGGTTTAAACCCCACTTCCCCAACTCAGTGCACTGGCCCTGGGCTGAGGCATGGCCATGCCCCCTGCTTGAGTGGGGAATGAGGCGCAAGGCGGGGCAAACAGCCTGAGATGGAAACCCTGGCTGTGTTCCAGGACCAAGGAAGGGGTTTAAACCTCTGTTCCCCGGCTCAGTGCACTGGCTCCAGGCTGGGGTATGGCTATGCCCCCTGCTCTCTTCTCAAGCAGGGAGCAGGGCACGGGGCAGAGGGGAAAAGGGAGGGTTTTAATGCCCCCTCTCTCCCCTCTCCCGCCAGATCCTAGCTGGGGTCTGTCTGGCAGGGGTGCAGCAGCCTATGCCAGGAGTCCCTACTCCTCCACCCCGCCCCCACTCCCACAGCACCCTGCTCGCCACTGCAGTGGCAGAAGCAGGGGGCATGGCATACACCAGTAGCCTGTGGCAAAGGGGGGGTGTTAAACTCTCTGAGGAATTAAAGACTCCCTATTTCTCCTCAGGCTACCAGCATCTGGCCATGCTCCACACTCCTGCTGCTTGAGCAGCAAATTGGGAAAAGGCTGGCAGAAGCTGCTTCCCTCTCCAGGCACCCCCCTGCTGGGGACCATGCAGGCCACTGTGAGATTTAACCCCTCCCTAATCACACTCAGTGGCCTGCCAGGCCTGGCCATGCCCCCCCACTCTTGAGCTCAGCTTCCCTCCAGCCTTCCAGCCATTGCCAAAGGGAAGGGAGGGCTTGCTGTAGCATTTCCCAGCTTCTAGCCTGTGCCACTGCAGGCACATGGCAGCATTTCTAGAATCAAAAGTGAATGTCCATTCACTTGTTTCTTGGTTCAATCTGTGCAGCTTAGACTAACCTGCAAAGATTGAATCGATCCAGCCTCAGGCTTCTTGACAGGCTGTACTTAGCCAGTGTGGCAGACCACAAATCCCTGCCACTACATCCAGCTAGCTTGGTAGCAGCTGTTCTTGTTTGTAAGGTTTCTGCAAGTGACTTTTTTATTCTTATTGAACCTACATTTAAATGAATATCAAGCTATTCCTATAATACTGTCATTTAAAGTCTTCTCCCCTGTTGACAGTGTTTCATGAATTTCTATTGTTTGCAAAAGTACAAAATAAAAAGGTAATGAATCTTAATAGTACAGTGAAAAGAATGAAAAAAGCTGTTCTAAGCAAGTAAGTGTTATGGTACCTCTACTCTACCTGAAGCTACTTGTCTTTTTCATCCATAGGAGGCAAGGACTCTCTATTTGATATGCTTTACATGGGTTGCCACTTCCATCTGAACAATCTGAAATAAATTGCACAGTACACTTCAGGCAAAACTATTGATGCACTTGATTTTTTTTTTCCTCCAGAAAAACAATAAAATGTCCATGGATCAAAACCTGGTGAGAAATGCTAAAATACCCTGAGAATGTCTGGGCCAGAGGGCACCCAAAAATAAAAATAGAGGACAATGGGTCCCATCCCCACTGAAACTGATTGTAGTTTAGCGAGTCACTTCAAAAGAGCCAAGATATTATCCTATGTGTTTAGTGTGTACAAACATTAGGCTGTGTAACATTAACTACCAATGAAACTTTGGAATAAATGAAGTAGCATATTTAGCTGTCTGAATGTACAGAGGAAAAAAGGAAGGAAGAGAGATACTAATTTTTAATATAGTATCTTTTCTAATTATTAGTATTTACTGTCTTCTAAGTATTAGTATTTACCTGACTAAACTAAGAAAAATGTTCTTCCACCTCTTGCCCAGCTTGTAGAACATGGGATTACATTTTGCACCTGCTTGTGACTACCCACATTATTTCTAACCTAACTCTAAACTGATCACATAGAAAACTAGCATTATTTTTTAAAATGAGAAAAAATTACTGAATTCAAGATGAATTCCCATGGAACCCATTCAAATACTTACAGTCTGGTTCTGTTCCCATCAGTTTTCTATCACTAACTCCACCTATTTTGTGGTTTTGATTTACGGTTCTTGGGGAAGTGCAAGAAACACCCCATTGCATTTAAAATGAAAAACACATGAACATAGAATGTGTATACAGGTAGGTAGTTATATTAATATTTTGGCCCAGAACCTTATCTAGCGTAAATTGGCTTTCTCAGTAGCGCTATAGGCTAGGCTGTTGGAGGGTTTCCAACCCCTTCCCCTACACCCAGTCCATCTCACTTCTGGCAGATTATATGTGGGGCAATTCTATTTTGCTGGAGGGTGAAATAGAATTGCAAGCTCTAAGTGCCAACACCTGTAGTTATGTGCATGTGCATGTGCATCTGCCATTCTGGCATGAAAATTGAAATAGGATTTTCAGCCACACCGATGTCTCCAGCAACCTTGAAGGTATTGCAGATCTATTCTTCATTTTTGTTTCTTTTTTCATCCTTTCTATCTACTTACATATCCCCTTTTCTCCTCCTCCTCTCCTATTTCTTCCTCTCACTTACCCTTGTAAGTTTACCAGGAACCCCGGTTGGAGAAATGCTGTTTTAAACTATTTAAGTTGGTACCTGTCTCTGACAATTCCTGATATTGAATGTGCCACTAGGAACACCAGTAGTCAATGGAGCTTCCAAGGAGGGAAAGTAGTCAAAGGCAACTTTCCAAGAAGAGATGTAATTGGGACTTTTCTTCTCATCTCCAGTTGTGCAGGATATAGTAGGCAACTGTCGATCCTCTGGATCATGGTATATACGTAAGAGGTCTAGTCAGGTGCCTGATGAATCTGTTTGTGGCTGACAGACCCAATACAAGAGTGACACAGCTTGTTACAAGTTTCACAGATCCATGTGTAGCCTGAGTTGGAGTCCAAATTTACAGCATGCTGCTTTCTTCTTTGTTGCTTTGCTTCCATCCTCTGGATCAAAGCCGCTTCCTGTTGAGCTGTACCCAGTGCCAGATGTTCCCCCCAGTTCCACCGGGATTCTGCCTACTCCTCCCAGCTTCGTATGTTGAAGTTGAACGATTTCATATAATTTTTGCACACCATGTGGTACTGCCATAGAGCAACCTCCCTTTCTGGAGCTGTCTCGAATCTCACTATGCAAAATATTCTTGGAGATTCAGTCTCCTCCCATTTTCCTGAAATGACCAAGCCATTACAACCTCCTCTTCTTGAGGTTTCTAAGTGTGTCTGTCCTGCCTACTGTCCTGCCTACTGCACCTCTGTTTGGCATTTTGTCTTCCTGATTATTTTTCAGGATTTTACACAGGCATCTCATATAGAAGCTGTTCCATCTTTTGATTGGCTAGCATACGTAGTCCATGCTTCTGAACCATAAAGCAGGTATGACAGAACACAAATCGCATGGATTCATATCTTCAGCTTAGCTGATAGTTTGCTGTTATTCCATGCATGTTTCTGTAGTAGCATGAAATTCTTAGCTGCTTTTCCATTTCTGTTAGTCAGTTTAGTCTGAAGTTCCAGATTCTTGCTGATTATAAAACTCAAGTAACAAAAGCTGTCATTGATGCCAAGAGATTAACCCTCCATAGTGATATCAGGTATTGGTTCTTCCACCTCTTGGTACATGATCTTGAGACTCATTATCAGCCCAAAGCTCTAGCATAACTCAGAGAATCTGTCAAAGAGATTTTGCAGGGAAGAGTCACAGTAGGAAACCAAGCATGCATCATCCGCAAACAGGAAACTCTCAGAACCAGCTCTTTCACCTTGTTTTTTGCTCTAAGCTTTGCAGTGTTGAAAAAGCTTCCATCTAGTCTGTTTCAAAGACGAATGTCATAATTTCTGTCCTTGAATTCATGAAGAAGCAGGAAAGAGAAGTAGATGTTAAAGAGCACAGGGGCTAAGACACATCCCTGTTTCACCCCATTATTGATGTCAAAGGCTGTAGTGGGACCCGAGTCAAGAGGCCACACTAGCATGGGACCTGGGTGATGCACTCTCAATGAGTGTCTGATTCCTCTATATCGCTCCTGACCTGACTTGATGCAACTATAATGGATAACAGGAAGTGTTACCTGACCATGTAGGTCTCATTGAGACAGGTGTATGTTGTGATTTCCAGGAATCGTCTGTGGGGCTCAACTTCCCTTTCACCGCACCCCTTTCCTTTTGGGTCATCTGCTCCATTGGTGATCAGAGTAGGTGCCTAGCTTTCCTAGACACCTGACCTTGTGTACTGGGTAGAAAGGCCTGTGAATGAAGAAAACCACGTGGCTTGGGATCAGCATGAGTAGGCTGAGTCCAGGGATCCTGATAAGGGTCTGTGGCCAATGGCATCCAGGTCATGTAAGAAAATGAAGAAACTGATATAGCCTAAATAATAGTGTCTGTGTCTGCTTCAGGCCTTACCTCAGTCCAGCAGCATGCAGCCACCTTTCTTCAAGCTGCTGGGGATCTTCAAGGTTGGCCCCCTGCTATGAGCCCAATCCAAGTGGGTTGGCATGTCTTGGGCCAAGCCCTTCAGGTAGCCTGGGGCCACACATATTATAAACCCCTGTGGGACCCCTGTAGGTACCTGACCTCCAGCATCTGCTGGACAGTTTGGGTTCTGTGGTAGGAGCCAGAGTTGAGCTTGTCTAGGATTGAAGGTCCTTGACTCTGGTGGAGGGCAATTACATGAGCCATTACCTATGCCAATGTCTTCCCCCTTCTGAGGCTATTGCTGCCTTATGAAGGAAGTACTGGGTTGGCCTGGGCCAACCCAAACCCCTTCCTGCCCCTGTGTACCCTGTGGCCACCACCAGGTGCTGAGAGCCACAGAGGAGTTCATCAGCTCCAACTCTTAGGCTGTCATGCCCAGCTTCCAGGTTTCACTCCAGCCTGGGAAATGGTCCTGGGGAGAGCATGTTGCTTGCCAGCTACTCAACCCACCCAGGGAATGGGGTCACAGGGGAGTGTACTGTTGGCCCGTGGGTTCAACTTTTCCCTTTAGGGCACACCAGTAGTACACTGCCTGCAGAGCACTCTGATGGTCATCACTCCAGTAACTGCAGGGCTCGGCTGTATCCCTACTGCAAAGGTGTTTGATTCTTTGTTTTCATACATATGCTACAGTTACTTCTTACCTTGATGTAGTGAGTGTAGTGAGATTTTCAACAGTTTGGGAGGACAATCCAGTTCCTTCAGAACAGTAAAAAGGCCCTGTCTGTTGATTGTATCAAAGGCCTTCATCAGATCAATGAAGGCTATTCACAGTGATATATGTGTAGTATGTATGCTGAAGTATAAAAATGAACTCTGTTTTTTATGTGCAACTGATTTAGCAACACGGCAAATGAGCCCTTTATTACTATAAATATCTAATCCTTTTGATATAACTTCTTAAGCTACTCGTGCACCTTGTCAGTCCTGAAAAATAGTAAACAATTAGTAGAGAGAGATTTTACTAGGTATGTGTGCAAGAGATAATTTTATAGATTATATATCCATTATTCCTTAAGAAATTCTATCTGAAGTTTACAGAGAAAGTCTATTAACTATTTTAAATAATATGTATAATGGGTTTGGGGTGATACTATTTCTTGTTTTAATAAGCTACTATTTGTTCATTTGGCTTCTGGTGTACAGAACATTGGATTATATTTTGCATTTGTTTGCAATTGACCACACTGTTTTCAGCCTAATCACAATATCTAACTCGCTACAATTATTGTTTAATTTGCCATATAGACTGCAGAGTTATTTTATTTGCATAAGTAAAAATGTAGCAACTATGAAGCGACTATGTTTTTCAAGTAAGGACCAGTGAAAACACAAATGAAAACAAATAGGACTAGTGTGCTGTGCAATGAAGAGATCCATGGAACAAACAGTGTTAAATGACAGCACAATATTTGCATTAATTTTAATTTGAAGTAGACTTTAGCACTATATCAAGGGGAATTAAGGAGTCAGGAAGAAACTGTCTAAGGGCTGCTGGACACATGCAGGGAGGCTGCTCCAATGTGCTGTAATTACAGCGCGTCACAGCAGACTCGATTAATCAAGTCTGCCGGAGCATGATAATTACCATGTTCCAGCAGACTCCAGTGTCATGTATGTCAGCATCCCCGCACTGAAAAATGACGGTGGAGCGCTTTAAACTAAAGTTTGTTCAAGCTTTAGTTCAAAGCACCCCGCCACCATTTTTTAACATGGGGACACTGATACACATGATGCTCTGGGTGCTTTAATTAGCATGGGTCTTGGAGTTTCACTAATTAAAGTACCCCCACCCCCACCTCCTAGAGCACATCTATAAATGACCTAAGACACTAAGATTGAAAGGACCTATGGCCAAATTGAAACACACAGACTTGTACAATTCCCAGTCTTGTTGATGTCCATTCCAATACCCCTCCCATACAAGTATTTTCACTTTAATTTCTCTAGCTATTGTTATTCATCTGGACCTTTACCTGAACTTAAAAGAAAATAAAGCAAGTTGTCTAACCCTTGTCTTTCCCTCCCTGAAGTAACCCAAGCTTCCCAAACCAGCCTTCTTATGACAAAGAACCAACAGCATTTTTCAAGGTGTCAGGTATTTATTTCAGTATCTTGAGATAATGCTAAATCTACTAAAGAGAATAGGCCATAGCCCATTAAGGGAGCTACTAGCCAAAATGAAGTCACTGGCAGTATGGAAAAATGATGTGGTAGGGCACCAGAAGGGGACCTAAGGATGTCAGTTGAATTCCCTGCTACACTTTCCTGTGTGACCTTCAGCAAGTCACTTAGGGCCAGTTCCTATTCCAGCTGTTAGTAGTCTAAATGGAACTGACTCATCTATAGATGATCCTATTCCATGTAGACGAAGTCCTTGAAAAAATGGCCACATCTCCTACTTTTGTAGCGGGCCTTCATCTTAGCCTAAAAGTAAGTCATGAAAAATAGCAAGTAGAAGGACCTGACCTTAATCCCCAGTTCTCATCTGTAAAACAGAAGATAGTTGTACCTCCCTCCCTCCCAAGAGTTTTGGGTGGATAAGGTATCCAGGCTGTAGCAGTATTGGTCTAGAGGCAAAAGTAATAAGAACTCATGGTAGAGGTGATACCTTTTATCAGACCAACTAGATTTTTGCAAAAAGAAAAATACTTTAATGGCAAGCTTTCAGGCACAAGAACCCTTCTTCAGGCATAGGAGAAAAGATTTTACAATTCAGGAGTGGCCTGCTTGCCTGATTTTACTATTCAGGAGTGGCCTGCTAGCCTCTCTTGAGGAAGGCCCTAGAAGTGGTGAGCCAAAACCTGTATTTCCTATCTTACAGATGAGAACTGGGGTATCATGAGTTCTGATTCCTTGTATGGATCAGTGCATTTAAGATTGGGAGGCACTTGGCTATTATTGCAGTCGGGTCCCTGTAAGTAGCATCACTTGGTGTTCTGAGAGCCCTTCTTCATAAAGTAGGAAGTAGCTAAGATCACTGTACAGAACAGTGGGGAGCTTTATTATGAAGCACCATTAGATCAGCGGGCAATAAGCTAGAAACATAGAGATCCCAGAAAGGTGGGGGGAGGGGGATTCTACTATTCTCATTACTATGTACTTTGTTGTATAAAGGACTGGGAATTATATGCTGCAAACAAGCAAAAGCATGCTATGATAGAATAACTGTTCATGGGTGGTGTGGTGCTCACACCCTGGGGTGACTTTTTTGGATATTTGCCTCTGCACGTGGCATTTGCAGTTACAGATACATTAGCATTTTCAGTGACTTAAAGAAGGGGACTTAAAAGAGTCCCATTTCCCCCCCTCTTTCTGATTATTTAGGGGCACTTTGGGGTAGGTTTCTGGGTTTCTTTTTTTGCAGACTGCAGTGAGAAGCTGAGCATCTCAGCTCTGCCACCTCTGCGATGTCCCAGTTTCACGGGAATATTTGCCCTGCCTTGTGTAGCTGCAAACACTGGCTTTGTGCCAAAGCAGGTTAAAGAGAAAACTATGTACTCAGAGATCTGAATGTGGCCTTGGGCCATTGTTCCCTCACAGGCTTTTCTGAAGTATTATTACTATTTGATTTCAGAGTGCCCTTGCCATTATGCTTTTGGGGTGGATAGGAGATCCAGGTATAATCAAGCTCTCCTCAGTCACCTTCAATTTATGTCTACAAACTCATTCAAAACTGAACCAAATCTGTTCTGATGTTTTGAAAGAAGTTGAAGTAACATTTTCTCCCATTACCAGTGATTTCTGTACCGCAAAGCTCTGGTGGGAAGTGAAACAAAGGAGCCAAAATGCCATAAGAAAACATGTTCTTGTGAGACCTGTTCAGGTATTTCTGTCCACAGATGCTTAGATGCTCCAAATATCTAGCTGCTTATTTCTTCTTATTATGACTTGCCATTTGTATTACTTCAGAGCCCCAGGTGAGATTATGTTCAGTGCTGTAGGTAATAAGAGCTAGACCGTTCACAATGAAGACATTTTAAGCAATGCAGAAAAAAGAAAAAAAAATGTTATGTCCACTTTTTGGAGGTAGAAAGAGATTAAAAAGCCGGGGTTTTAAGGGTCTATTGATGTTCCTTGGCACCTACTAGGATTTTCAAAAGTAACTCCTTTAAAAATATAGTTTGTAGTGCTTTGCTTAATGTCATACCATGTGCCAATAGAAGAGTTGGACCTCAAAGCCAGATTTCATTAAAACAAGCCTTAAAAAATGCTGGAGCTAGTCATATTTCAGGATTTATTGGAATGCCCCTATATTATTCAGTATCTGTGTCTGTCTGTCGGTGAAGTTATACCATGCTCGTCAGGGTATGCAAGTGCCTTAAACATTTTACATTGTACCTACTGGATTTCTGTCATCGTCTTTCAGCTTTCTTTTTGAATGGGAAATGTTATATTTCTGGGAAAGCAAAAATCAACACAGCAAGTTTTGCGCTTCTGAAGGTGATGAGATTCATGGTCATTCAAATAGGTTCTGGGAGGGAGATCCATAGTGTGCCTCTTTCCAATCTGCTAAACACTTTAAAGGTAGAAAGCAATATGTTTTGGGTGAATGAAGAATCACAGAGAAAGCAGGGAAAACCGTTAAGTAGTTGTTGGTAGAGCCAGTTCTCCTATAGGTTTTAGATTATACAGTCTGGTGTACTAGCACTTCCCCCCAGCATACACCATAGGGGGAAGTATGATTTTAAGCACCATTAAACACTGTACTGTAAATATTCCCAAAGTATTACAAGTGCAAAATGAAACACCTGTGCTAAATAACTTTGTGATGATGCATCGAGAACAAACATTTAGTTCAGTGCCCCAGAATATCTTCTTTCTTTCTATTCTATCTATGTATGTGCTCATACTGCAGTCCACCATGAAATCTGAGCCTCTTCCCATAGCACAGTGAGTCCCGTAGCTACCACCCACCATGTGTTTGGTTTCTCATCCCCTCCCCAGTGGATTGCTATGTTTTGGTAAGGTGACATTTTAAATGTATTTGTTCATTTGAATTTAAATATACACATGCCTGGGGTCCTGGGTATGACCATAAACTGCATCCGACTGGAGGGCCGGGTGACAAAGTGGTGGGGCTACTCGTGGCTGTGTAGCTCTTATAAAATGCCATAATTCTGCAACCTGCAGAGTAAGGTGAGTATAGAGCACATCGAAACCCTATCCCCCACTGCCTTGTGGCTATTCCTTGGCTGGAGTACAGCTAAGAGACAACACCCTGCTAGAGCTGCACCCTCGCTGAGGTGTCTGATAGTCAGCAGGAGCTCTAACCTGTTGCTCCCTGGCAGAAGCTGCAGCCCTCAAGGCACTAAACATCTGGAATCGGTCTGGCCTTTGGACTCTGTCTCAATGATCTAAAGCAGGGACGGTAGGTCCAGGGCAGCCTCCACTCCTCCATATTTTTCCCTAGGTGTATGCATTGAAGGTCTTGGTGTGATGATTGCAGGACTCGGTAAGGAGCATAAGGAACGTGAGGCAGCTACCAAGGGCTGCGTCCACACGAGCGCAGACCTTCCCCCCTGCCCCCGAGACAAGAAGCAGTGGCACATCTTGTGCCACTGCTACTTGTCCCCAGGAAACATCCATGCCATGGAGCCGCTGGCATGAAGTAGGTTACCCCAGGTGGGGTAGGGGAGGCTGGGGTCCTGGGGGTCTCAGGGAGTAGCAGCTGTGGTGCTCCTGCAGCTGGGAGCCTGACCAGCAGCCAGAGTGTGGCTCCAGTGGGCCAGGATCCAGCTTCGGGTGGCGCACACTACTGCCGTGTGCACTGCCCCACTTTAAGGCATGGGGGTTTTTGACCTTGGGATCTCCAGGGGTCAAAAAAAACCCAAACCCCTGAGCTTCTAGGTAGCAGTGTGGGAAATACCTGCATGTGCATGATCATCTGGCCACGGCCAAGGCATCCAGGCAGCCCTGTTCAGGAATGGCCTGCTTTCCTCTCTGGAAGAAGGCCCTAGAAGTGGTGGGCCAAAAAACTATGCCCCAACCCAATCTGTCCTGGCCAAAATGAAATAAAGTAACTCACACATTGGAATGTTTAGACTGACCCCAGATTCAGTTTGGACTCTGATTTATGGAAAGTGGCACTACTAAACTATGAATCAGTTAAACTTAGAATCAACATTGCTACATCATCAGAAACTCAGCTCCCAGATAGAGGTGCTATCCAAAAGAATAATTACATCATATTCTGGCATGGGGATCCAGCAGGAGAAAAGAAAGAGCAGGGAGCAGACTTTGCTATTAGAAGCAGCTTACTATCTTCCTGTGAAAGCCCAATAGTCGACTCATGATGCTCAGAGTGTACACACAGAATAGGTTCATCATTTTGTTTAGCACCCATGCACCTACCCTTCAAACTAATGACGAAGTCTTTTTCTATCAACAACTTAAAGAACAGAGTGAGAAAACTCACAGAAATTAGACCTTTATGATAGTCGGCAATGTCAATGCAAGAGTTGGATGCAGTTTTGAGAATTGGCCTGGTATTCTGGGAAAACATGGAATTGATAATACAAATGAAAATGGCCAGCAAGTGTTAGAACTCTGTGCAAGTCAAAATCTGTGTGTTACCAACGCCCACTTCACCGGGATAATTATAAGAAAGACATTGTGGAGACACCCCAGATCAAGGCACTGGCACCAAGTAGATCTAGTACTGACCAGGTGCAACTACCTGAAAGAAATCCTGCACACAAGGTCTTATCATTGTTGACTCTAACACTGCCCATGCCTTAGTCTGCTGCAATGTCAGAATTGATGCCAAAAATACCCACCATAGCAAAACTATCAGTCCCCAGATTGACATCGGCTAAATGGAAAATGTAGAAAGATGCAGACTATTTAATGAAGAAGCTGTGAAAGCAAGTTTACCTAACAACTCAGACACCAAGGCTTGGGAATGCTGCTGTAACAGCATCTGGCAAAAAATGCAAGAAAAATGCAGATTGGTTTGAAGAGCTCCCTGAAACACTTCTACCACTGGTTGCAAACAAAAGGACAGCATTAACCATCTACAAGAAATCTCCCAACACCATAACCCTGGAAAATTTGAGGAAGGCTCAAAGAGAAATGCAAAAGGAGGCTAGGAAGTGTGCCCAAGATTTGTGGCTGAAACTCCATGATGATATTCAGAAAGGATTACCGCAGGTCAAAGTTATGATGGTTTTGGACAACAAGCCTACATTAGAAGATTTGCAGAAAACCAGTAAATCAGCCCCTGGAAATAAGGCATCTAGCAATGACTGCTTGTCTGCTGAGATCTACAAATGTGCCATCAACAAAGTCTTATTTATACTGATCTATTGGAAAGAGGAAGCTCTACTGCAAGTTTTCAAAGATGCTCAGTGTATACAATTATACAAAAGCAAGGGAGATAGAAGTGACTGTAACAACTATAGAGGTATCTCTCTGTTAAACACTGTCAGAAAAGTTGTCACTTGCATTATGTTTCCTAGGCTGCAATCTCTAGGTGAAAGAATCTATCTGGAAAGTCAGTGTGGTTTTTGCTCAGGATGCTCCACCATTGATATGATATTTTCAGTCAAGCAACTACAGGAGAAGCGTAGAGAAAAACGAACTAGTACATAGTCTTCATCAATCTGATGTCCGATGTAGTCTTCATCACTGTACATAGTCTCCATCAGTGTGATGAAGGCCTTCAATACAGTCAACAGACAATATGGCAATAGTAAAAAGGTCAGCAGACCTGTGGTTTGTGGTTCTGGGTTGTCCCCCAAAACTGTTGATCATACACTCACAACATCCCAGTATGAAGGCAACTGTAGCATATAAAAACAAAGAATCAAATGCCCTAGATGTCAACAGTGGGGTGCCCCTGTGCTCTTCAGCATCAACTTTGCCATCCTGCTTCTTCATGAAGTCAAGGACCGTTAATGTGTTTTCGTTCAAAAGCCCACCGCTTTTGATGTGCATTTTGCCATTTATACAAATGCATGCATCGCAATACTAGTCGCTTTTAAAAGCACCTGGCACTGCAACACAAGCATGTGTAGAAATGCCTAATGGAGCCCTGATGCTGAGGCACACTGCGTGGCAGAGACAGGGATGCAGAGTCCCAGGCTGCCCGCTCCCCTATCTCGAGGTACACTGTGCCCCAGGCAGCCGGGGAAGAGCTGGTTGGGACACAGGGTGCCTCAGCATGGGGGCTCCCCTGTACACAGAGATGGGAGGAGGAAGCACCCCTGGGCTGCCTGCTCCCTCGTCTCGGTGTTTGCCCTGGCACATGCTGCTTTGGTGTGCTTTGCTCTGCTTTTTTCTTCTGTTTTTTTTTTTTTTTCTCTCCAGAAATCCTGGCAGCAAATTTTGCTGCAGCAATGCAATTTAACACACAATGCATGGTTTAACACACAATGCATGCAGTTTATGGTGCTGCAAAGAGGGTTTGGATCCAGCCAGTGAATCTGTGGGATGAACTTAAGAGATATATGAAACTGAGTTAGACTCTTGCTCCAGTCCTTGACAAAAGAAATAAAGGAGAAAAAGTTACAATCCAGGGGCAAATTTTGACAGGCAAAGTCAAAAACCAAGAGTAGGCTATGCAAAAGAAACACAGTGCTGGTTTTAAGGACGTTCATAACAAAAGTGTAGATTTAATTTCAGACTCCAAGCAGTTGACTGCTTCTGAAGGAGTAGTATAATATTAGCATGGCAAGAAGAATCTCTCTCCAGATTATGAAGAGCTGGAAAAACTTTCATGGTCATCAGGTTGTTTGATTTTTCAGGTCTTCTCTTATATATTAAACAACCCATCTGAAAAGGCAAACCACAATTTATTTATTTTTTTAAAATGATGGAATTTGAATTGCTTTTCACCCTTTGCCATTCCTGGTATTTGCAAATCTTACTGTTAATTTATTAAGAGTATCTCATTGTTTGTTACTAGTTCTGATATTACCTTATTCTACATCCTAGGATGAAGAACGGGACACTATCCCACACACTGCAAACATGGAACAAATGTCATCTAGCTTCATCCTGGTAAATGAGGAGTAACTGTATATGAATAAGGCCAGGTGACATATACCAAAAGCAATTACTGTGATCCTTCTGCGAATCATCCTTTCTCTTTTTAACTATTTTCTTTTGGGGGTATTATATTTGTCCCCCCCCATGCTGATGGTTTTTTCTATTCAATTTCCTAGAAAGCACAAATTAAAAAAGGAAAACAATTTAAAATACTTGGATTTTTTTTTCCTTCCTGCAAGCCGAATGTATATACACCTCAGAAACTAATATAACTCTTTGATGGGGATTGCTTATTTTCTGTTGACAGCTTTTTAGTGAAAAAGATAGAAATCAGATTGAATTTCGACAGTGAGAAATTGAGAGCGTGTGCTACCAGCAGGAGTCTCAAGGCCTCTAATTTTACCTCTGTGAGCAAAGATGAGCCAAGAATACAAGCAACCGACTTGTCCCAAAGTGAAAGAAAACACAGAATCCTTACAGCCATGCAAAATATCTGACGTTCAGACCTGGTATTGGCTTTAGCATGTTTTTAATGCAAAGGTTATGTTTTCTTTTGGGGGTTTTTTTATCTGAATAAATGCACATTGCAGAGTCTGGAATTAGTATTAACACTGATATAACCTCTGCAGTACATCTCAGGAAAGAGGCAGGCTGGATTAATCCAGCACCTCTTTCCTTTGATCGCCCACATAGAAGTCAGGGAGAGGGGCATGGACCTCCCACCTCATGGCATATCACAATCACAGCTCTGTCATGTTCCTCCAGCTAATCCCTCCATCATTCAATACCACTCTGCCTAAAGCAGGAAGTGCAGCTGGAGTGCTTGCAGATAAATTCTGCTGGCTGGTGCTTGTTCTGGGAGGACAGTGTTGGCTGTGGGGGCATGTACTGTAATTCTGGAGCTACCACTATTTAGAGGTCTGAGTTTTCTGAACTCCGCATTCTGGAAGGACATGAATACCGCCAGGCAACCTTAAGTCCTCTGTTTCCTACACTGTTTTGTTTGCTTGCTTGCTCTTAAGGAAAGAGATATATTTCTTACAGGACTGGTGATGAGGCTGTCAAATTTCACAGGTGAATTGTCTATTAAGATCTGCTGCAACTAGGTAAAGCTGAATGTGCTCCTCCTCCTGAATGGAGGTGATAGTGGAAAGGAAGGGATTATGCCCAAGTACTGAAATGTTTGGAGGTGCTAACAGGGCCAGTGGGAGAAGTCACAGGCATGGTCTATGAACCAAAACTTTGGCCATCTTATTAAATGGTGTTTATGGTAACTTTAAATGTGAGAGGAGACCAAGGTGTTGAGGTCCCTGTCACATGTTACATATACTACACAATTAACTAATTAATACATTTAGACCGGCCACACATACAAAGTAATTATAACCCAATAAAAATGTCTATTTAGGTATAAAAAGAGCTAACCAGCTACAAAGTTAGTGCTTGAAAATGTGTAACAACTTTATAGCTGGTTTCTATCCAGCTTTAATTGAATGCCCTCTCTTCTTCTCCACCCCCTGTTCAACAACATATACACCCTCACCTTCTCTCGTTGTCCCATTAAGCCGTTAGCAGATTATAAAGTTGCTCCTTGCTGTCTTCTTCCTTCTACAGTCATATACATATGTCACTAGCAGCAGCTTTTTTGGGTGGCTGTGCACTTCCTAAGTTAAGCAGCTCAGTTGTTTGCTGGATCACATTCCTTGCCCAACCCTGTCCTGGGCCTATCCATCACTCAGGCATCACCCTCCTTCTCCATGCTAGCTTCCTCTCTTTCCTTCGTATTTTTTCTCTTCAAAAGAGAAAAGATGGATTTCCTTCAGTGCACCCTCAGACTCGCATGAGAACAGAAGAGGGGCTCAGATCCCACCAAGAGGACAAAGCATTAAGAGATCACCGTATGTGCATAGGAAGGGTAGGACAAGCAGAGGGCATTTGTACACATGTTCTGGGGGTGGGTCAGGGGGAATTTAATTAGAGCTGCTCTAAAGTGCCCAGAGTGTCTTGTATATTAGTGTCCACGCACTTCAAAATGGCAGGGGGGGTGCTTTATCTAAAGCTTATCAAACAAGCTTTACTTAAAGCACCCCACTGCCATTTTGAAGTGTGGGGATGCTGATACATGAGACATGGAGGCTTCAGGAGCATGCTGACTCCAGGAGACTCAATTAATCAAGTCTGCTCTGACATACAGCAGCCTCACCAAATGCATACAGGCAGCCAATCAGTCTCAAATCCCTCTGAAAGACTAGGTCCACAGATCCTTTCCTCCATACAGTGGACAGAAATAGGATGCTTTAAATGGAGCACAGACACAAAAAAGGAGCCTCCTGCCTCTCTGTAGCTTTACACTGATAGCTGTTGATGGGTTTAAATGGAAGTTCAGTCCTGCTTCCCCAAGTGGGTGGTGGGTGCCATACAGTCATCATGGCAAGTGCTGTGGGACTGAGTTCCTTTGGGGCCTGCTTTGAGCCATGCAGCAGCGCACAAAAAGAAAAAGAAAAGGTTGGAAAAAACCAGTCTGTCTTAAAAACACTGTATTTTTAGGGATCCCCAGGCTCAAAGCCTCCTGATTGGGATCAATAACCCTATTCTGTGCATGCATTAGTAGTAGGTGCTCCAGATTCAAGACCATCCAAGTAAGCATAAAGATTTTAGAGCACTTAGAAAGTGAATATTTAAGCAGAAAGGGGTTGCCAGAGAGGTGTGAAGTGGCGTGTTTATCTCAACATGATATTCTCAGCTGAATGAGAACACCCTATGGAGCTGAATATAGCCTCAAACAATAGCTCTAGAAAGTGTGAACTGCTCCATTCCACTCAGTGAGTAGTCTCATCCCCACTTGGTAGTACCATGCTTGAGAACCTGTGTTATGCATCAAGCATATCCCTTCTCAACTCCTCACTCCAGACTCATCTTTCTGTGTCTAGTCTTGTCTGTTCTCAGCTCCCTGTGCTGAAGGGCAGGGCTTCTGCAAATGCCCTACGCCAGCTCCCTTGGGCGCAAGGTGATGAATGCCGACACCCACAGAGGACAGCAGCTCTTAACACTGGTATAGGAGACAGGTAAACACTTCCTCTCCCCACTCTCCCAAAGATCTGTTCCAGATCCTGGTTTTCAAATGAGGACTAGAAAGAGAGTGGCACATATTCTCTAGAACAGGGGTGCTTAATTGCTGGCAAGTGGGGGCTAGGGGCATCCTGGGACACCTGGATCCCAGCTGGGCAGGGGTTCAGGCAGAGGTAGTAGAGGGCCCAATCCTGACATCTGGGTGGTGATATGGAGCCCAATCCAGCCTGTGGACCAGCCCCACCCCATTCATCTGGCCTGCGAGGCCAAAACCATGAGCACCATTGATCTCGAAGGACAAAATCTTTCAGTCATTCAGGCAGCTCTAGAAAGGAAGGGACTCCCCACATCCCAGTGACAAGAGATGCAAACAGAGGAGCCCAGATCCCTGCCCAAGACAGGCATAGGGAGGGAAAGGCTGAGAGGCCCCTTATGCTCCAGGGGTGGGAGAAGATGCTCGAATTAGAGCTGCTCCAAGAGCTGCTTTAATTCAAGCGCCTGCAGCGTCATGTGTATTCAGCATCCCACACTTCAAAATGGCAGTGGGGGCAGTTTAACTAAAGCTTAATCAATTCACCTTAGTTAAAGCACCCCTACCACAATTTTGAAGTGTGGGGATGCTGAATACATGAGACATGGCGGCTGCTGGAGTACACGGATTAGCTCACTCCAGGAAACTCAAGTAGTCAAGTCTGCTCCGATGCACTGTAATTACATGTCGGAACAGCATCCTCGCATATCTACAGGTACCCTCAGATTCCAGCTTGGGGATGGGTTAGCTGAGCCATACCTGGACGGGCGATAAAAGGCTTGTCCATAAAAAGCTTGACAGGCTTACCAATCTCCTCTTCACCTTGCCACCCATCCCATGCTATGTCTCCAATTTTCCACCTCTCATTTCTCCTAATCCTGACCCCTCACCCAGCTATTCTTTCATCTCCTAGAAGCCATTTATTTCTTTCCTCTCGCTAGGGCACCATATCCCTCTCCCAATATTTTCCTCACATTTCTTCATTACTTACTTCCTACCCCTGTTCCCTGCAAGAATTTGCTTGTGCAATTTATTTTCTTTTAAAAAATATTTGAGAGTCTTTGAGTTTTCTGGTGTGCTCAGATAACAGCCCTTTCCCTCCTTCTCCTTCCTCCCAAAGGAAAAAAAACACCCTTTGACGATAGAGTTTGTAAAAATAAAAGTCTTTAATTTTTCAGCTTTCTGTCAAAGGTTCGATTCAAATGTCCTTAAATGTTTCTTGCCTACTTGCACACACTCACTCTTCAGTTTGTGCATTATGTATGTGCCTATTCTGGAATATGGTTTTCAAATTTTCTTCTTTATGAGATCATTTTCTAGCAATTGAAATGATTTTGTTCAAATGATCCCAGAAGTAAAATACGAACTCTCTCCTTTTTCTTCCACTGGGCGTAGCAAATTGTAGGGAAATCTCAATAAGCACGTGGAATTGGAGAATTTAGAAGAACCACCCTTTGAACAGAAAGGGATTCTCCACCTGACCTCACCTCCATTCATCTCATAAGCAGGAAGTAATCCAATCTTGTCATTTAAATGGAAGTCATTGTGTTGGACCTGACCCTGCTTGTTGTAAATATTTTCTAGGATGCTGGCATGACAGCATAACAAGAAAGGCCTCTGGTTATTTCTGTGCAACAGATGACTGCGATGGATTAACATTTAACATGAGCAGGTCCATTGATTTCAGCCACTTGAGCAGGACCTTTGGTTTGAGCTACTCTGGAAGGATTTGGTCTTTGCAATGGAGATATCAAAATATTCTGTCTTCATCCCAATGCTTTGTAGCTTTTTTTTCTATTCTATTCATTGATGCGTTGTCCCATACGTGTTCCAAAAGTACCTTTTCCTACTACAATATATTATCCTATTGCTTTTTGCTAGACAAGATCATCATAAACCATGCTAGTCTACTTACTCTCTGACCCATCACATTCTACTGTGCCCCAATGTTATTACAGGTACTTTGTGCTTAGTACCATGTGTCTGGCATTTATGCTGTATCATCTTTGTTCTTTATCATACTGGTTTTCTTTCTTTCATCTCATAGTTATTTCTGTTGAAGGATGCTGTCGCGTCAGCCTTCACACTATCCCAGTGATTCGCAACCATTTTAGACACAAGGCACCCCTTGTTAGACTCAAGACACCCTTTAAAAACTGACAGCTTTTAGTTTTCACTTGATTTTCACAATGAAAAATAACAGCAATTTTTCTTTGCAAAGAAAGTGGCACCTTGGTTGAAAGCACCGCTCTAGCTTGTCATAGTTGCTTCACAACATCTCCACTAGGAAAAAATATCTAATCAAACCTCCCCATGGATTTATTATACATTTTTCCCCCCTTATCTCATTAATGTATTTTGGTATTCAAAATATAGTTTTTAGATAGCAAAATCTCTATAAGAATAAAAGACGGCAGGAGCATTAATCTAGGCACCTTGATGCCCGCACCCTATACTAGAATTCAAAAGCCCATATTAGGCTCCCTATATCTAAGCTTAATGAAAGATGCCTGAGGCAAGAGGCAGCAAGCTCAAGATGAAGCGGTCTTGAGCTGGCTATGCCATTCCTACCAAGGAACTGAGCAGGAGCCACTCCTTTCTTTTACCATATGGATACTGGAGGAGAATGTGGATCAGGTACGAGATAGATGCCAAAGTGATCAGACTTGTCAGAGCTAGTACTGCTCTGGGGATATGTAGAGGCACACTGTGTGACAAGGGATCTTTCAAGACAAAAAATAAGGATGCAAGCAGACAAACAAATTACACTGAGTTAAACATGGGAGGACTTATTGTGTATCAGTTGCTCTGCAGTAACTGTTTCATGTGTACGATACTATCCCCCAGCAAGAAGCAGATAAACTGCAGTACCATAGCCCTGTTTCATTCTGGGTTAAGATGCTCTGAACGGTACCTCCAGATGAGTGGGAATTTTCAAGACTTAAGTACCTAAATTCTGGCAAAGTCTCACTTTGGGTACCCAATTCTTATTTCTTAGATCTGGTCCTCAGAAGCCAAAGCCCCACTGGCTTTCAGTGAGATTCATTCTTTGAGTCAGATTTTAGGTGTCTAAAGATGCATATATGCAGGTAGTGTGATTTTTCAAAAGCAACTAAGAAATGTAGGGAGTTTGTATACATGCAGCCTCAGTCAGCTCCTGGGTGAACTCCTGGTCAAGCTCAGGACTTTGGGTCGGAGGTCTGTA
>NW_017728998.1:12938508-12951553 GCF_001723915.1 Gavialis gangeticus | reverse complement strand
CCCACTGGCTTTCAGTGAGATTCATTCTTTGAGTCAGATTTTAGGTGTCTAAAGATGCATATATGCAGGTAGTGTGATTTTTCAAAAGCAACTAAGAAATGTAGGGAGTTTGTATACATGCTCTGGAAGTCGGGTGGGGGGACAGGGGGAGAACAGAACTTTAATTAGAGCAGCTCCAAGAGTGCTCTTATTAAAGTGCCTGGAGCATCACATGTATCATCATCCTTGCACTGAAAAATGGCAGTGGGAGTGCCAGGTAGTCAGGTCAACAGACTAATGGAGCAAATAGCAGGCACCTGTGGATGGTCAGCTGACTGGAGGTAGGCAGGACCCTAGGAGCTTATAAACCCAAGGCTAGGCTTGGCCTGTGGGGTGGGTCTTTTATGGGCAGCTGCAGGGGAATGATCTCCTTCTCAGGGCAGCCACCCAAGGATGCTGGTCTGATTGCTCTGCTGCCTTCAGCAACACTCAGACTTGGGGAGCTCACAAGGGGCCAGGCTGGGAGGTATGTTAATCCAAGGGTGAAAGAAGGTTGGCCATCTTAAAGGGGCAGAGGGCTGCTTCCTTTGTCATTATTATGTTATAACCCAGGGTCATGCAAAATTTTGGTGCATGTAGGAGATCAGCAGGTCATTTTTAAAGAGCTGATGGTGAACCCAGCACTGAACCCAACAAAGCCAGTGGCACTAGAGCAAGACTGAATTTAGCCTAATACACTCCTACTGTATTATGTTTTTTTCTTCCTTTCTTCTCTTTCACATTCTAGTGTCTGACTTCACTACAAACTATATGAGACAAAGACTCCTCAGGGAACAGCCAGTGATTTGAAATTCACATCACTTTTACCCTTAAGCCTGTCAGATGATCAGATAGCCAAGAAAGTGCTAATAGCTTATGCTCTGGTGAAATATGTTTTTCTGTACATGATTACCTTTGTATTTTGTTTCCCTTATCCCTGATTGTCAGCATTTTAATTAAAAGTAGAGGTGTGAGAACATGGGAAAATCTTTCTGCAGAACAAGCCTGCCTTAGGATGAAGTTGGTCTACTAAGTTTGCAAATTTAAGGCCCAATTATACTGCTGCTGTTTGCTTTCTAAAGTGCCTTGGTCTGCAAGTCATGCCACTGAAATCAAATGAAATAAACACACTGTAGACTACTCGATATACCTTAAGTAATAAATATTAGGGGAGCTGTGATCACTGCTTATTATTTTATTAATAAGTGTCTCTTTCTGTTGCCTTGTGTCCCTCCTGTTGATTTATTACACCCACCAATTATTTCTTGTCTTAAAGTGTGAGCTCTTTGGTTCAGTAACAGTCCTTGAAGGTATTACACTTCATAGGACAGTGAGGTCCTAATCCCTGTAAGAAATTACAAGTAACAAAACAATAATTATTATTAATAGAAGGGACTTTATAAAACTAAATTCTATCTGGAGTTTTGTGTATTTTTGTGTTTAAATTAATGTAGGCATATAAAAAGTATCTTAAATAGAATAAATAAAGAGGCAACAAAGACAACCTGTGGATAATAGTAGTGGTATCTAGACTAGGATGGCTTCTTTGAAAAAGGACCCTTATCTATCACTCACTGAAGTTAATGGGGTTGGATCTGGCTGAACATGAGTAATATCTCCCTGAAGATAAAGTTGAGCTCATTAATGCACTTGCACTTCCAAGAAAACTTTTAGATTTTGAGGATTGGTTTCCACACTAATGCCAAAGATAACATTTTCAAAGCCACATGCCTGTCTTTGGTTCTAACAGGACACCAACAGGAGTTAGGTACCTACAGGTGCCTATACACATGCAGAGAGGCTGCTCCAGCCTGCTGTAATTACAGTGCTTTGGAGCAGACTCAATTAATCAGGTCTGTTGCAATATAGTAATTACCACACTCCAGAAGACTCCACTGTCACAGGTATTAGTGTCCCCATGCTGAAAAATGGCAGCAGGGCTGTCTGGCTAAGCTGTTTTTTCTCTTAAAGGAACAGAGAGCCCCTAGGCTCATGGCCAATTAGGTAAAGCGGGGCGCAAGGTGTTAGGTTAAATTACATTTCTGCATGATTAAACTGATCTTCACAACCAACAGACACAGATTTCCCCATCTCTTTTCTAGGGGTTCTCCTAACATAGGGTCCCAATCTACCCACTGTGCCACCCCTGGTGTGTTCTGGTGACTCCAATGCTTCAGGGACCTCCCGTCACTAATCCTACTGCCCCTGGGAACTGTCTTCTCATTCCATCTTCTCCCCCAACTGGAAAACCTCCCCGCATAACAACATTTGACCTCAGCTGTTTCTGGACAGGGGTCTCCCCCCAGAGTCTCTGTACAGCTCTACAAATGTAGCATATCCCCTTTCTTTTCTCAGTTCATCTTTGATAGTCCACCAATAAGCCACTTGGGAGGTTACTCATTACCCTTTTGCCCCTCAGAACCATTTTGATCTTGGGCTTCCACCCCTTATCTCCCAGGCTGGTGTAGGGTTGAAGTTTTCTGCCCCAGATTCTACCAGCTCTCCACTCATTTGGAGGGATGGTGGGTGATCTTTGTGCAGTCTGTGTCCCTGGCGCTTGCACAGGCTGCCACATTCCACTTGTAGCCAGTAGAACCTCCAAAATACTTTGCATTCCTCCAGTCCCCCTGTCTACCCAGGTATGGCTGTTCTGCGGCTTCTTCCCTACCCCAAGGTATCTACCCCTGCAACAGTCTGTCTGCCCTCATCCTGGAGGTGCTGTCTTCTTTCCCCTAGCTAAGGGAATATGTCTGCTACACAGCCTTACAACAGGGCTCCACACTCACCATGGATGAGCCCCATCATAGAAACCCTCACCCCACCCATTTCCTGGTGGCTTACTTGGGCTTCCTGAAGCTGGGCGTTTCACCCCCTGGTGGGCCATTTTTTGTCTAATCAAAATTCCCCAAATGTGTGTACAGTTCAGCACCTAGATCGACCTAACTCTAGTCTGCATGTACTCCTAAGGATTAAAATGAGATATGTGATAAAATGTCTTGCAGGACTGGGACTTTTTTCCTGATGTCCCACAAATGAGACAAACTGCTCCAATGGAGAAGGCTTATAGAATGCCCAACACGTTACAAATCATTCTTCTCAGACCACTCACTGTCAGATGGCCGTGAACTCCCTTTCTTTGCTGTTCTCTCCTCATGCTCCAGGACTCTATGCAATTGCTCAGCTATTTCTTACCTGTGCACAGCAATGTCTTCTTCTGCACTGACTGGCTGAGCATTCAAATGCTTTTGGCTGGCAGTTCCTCAGTAACTACTGTACCCTCCAACCCTCCATCATATTTATTCTGTTCCTGCCCACTGTCTTCCCTCTTTTGCCTTCCCTTCCCTGTTCCTTGTATTTCTTTGTTCTTACATTCTCGATACCATTATATTTATACTAATTGCAGCCAGAGTCTTAGAAAGATTTTAATAGGGATTGGATATTTATGTGGGCAATAAGATATCCATGGTTGCAACAATTAACGCCAGTATATATTTTAGGGGAGAGATTATTATGGTCAGCACTTCAGCAGCCTTCCTTTTATTGAGTGGCTTTGTAATGGAAAGTTTTAAGAGAGGTTTTGAAGGAGGACAATGTGGTAGTTTACAGGGAGTTCCTCCCACCTGTGAGAAGCAGTGATCTTCACTGCAGGGCTTAAGCAAATTTAAATTTCTGGGCTTTCTGAAACTTTTTATACCTTGCCTTGAAGCATGCAGAGCTGGAACGGTGTGCAACAGAATAATGAACTAGATAGATCATAGGTCTGATCCAGTATGTCAGTTCCCATGTTTGGCCACCATCATCATCATCACAGATGTCACTACCCACTCAGAGTTTTCCCTCTATGGTATTGATTTTGCTTCCATAACAAATCAAAACAATCTATCAAGTGTCTGTCTTTACCTCTCTCTTCTGGTATTTTAGGTAGCTGCCTTGCTGTAATAAAAAAAAAGAAAAAAGAAAAGTCACCTAATATATCCAAGAAGATATGTTCATATGTGATCTTGTTGTTATGAATCCCCTCTCACTGTCTTTGACTAATATGCACATTTCAATTTTTTTTTGACACTTGACCTTTAAAAGTTCCCGCAAATAAAGCTAGTTGTGGTTTATATATTCTTAGCCATCTTCTTTGAGTGAACGTCTTGCATGTGAGAAATGCATTATCCACCACATGTCAACACTTCTTTCTTCATGTCAATCCTTATCCAAAGCTTTTCTGCTGTACTGGCTTTTGCAAATGTGCTTTAAGCTCATCTAGATTTCTCATGTCAGCATATACCTACATTTACCCTTCCAGCACATCTCTATTACATCTCAATCCACAAAGGATACATACATTTGAAATAAAGGCAAAAGGTAGTCTCATTACAGTCATCCTTTTGTGATCTAGTACTGTACAATGTCAAATGGAAAAGCACAGGAGTTCATAAACTACCCATTGCCAAATTGTCTGTAGGCGTGATAGCTTCCTTTTTATGTTCATCATTTTTCAAGCCATCTAGTTTAGGGCCAATCTTTCAGGCACTTGTGGGGAGATAGGGGTGGGGGAAGGTGACCCTCATCTTTTGAAAAAGCCTGGCATATCAAATCTTATTTATCATGAACTATCATAGGTTTATGACATTTATAGCTGTATTATAATTATACCTAATAGATTCCCCTAACTGCACAACAGAGTATTTTATAGAAATCAGAATGAACCTTCAGATCATCTGTGGGTACAACTTCACTAATAAGCATAAATCAGAATGTCTTAGATCAACTTCGTACCCCTAAGGCATAATGTAAATGATAAAGGGAAGGGACTTCATTTTGTCATATTCTCTTCAAATATCAAGTTATATTAAAGAAAACATTTTTCTCAATCACAGGTGCTTGTACGAAGAGTGAGTGGCAACTTGATGTCTTCTCTTTGATAAGTCTACTCCCTTGGCATTTTTAGATGTACTTTCATAAATGAGCTTCAATTTGTCTTTCGCAGAGTAGAGCTGTATCTCACTGTCTGAAAAGCTGTATTTAAAAATGTGCTTACTGCTCCATAATTCACAGAGGAGTGGGAAAGGTAAAGCGACTATTCTTCATGCATCTTGCTTGAGTCCATGAGGGAGCTGCACTTATTTGCTCCTAAAAGTGAAAGCACTGTAGGGAAGAAGGTAATCATGAAGTCCGCGCTGCTTCATCACCAGTCTGGCAATTTGTTACTTGATGTTTTTACATGCCACTACTCAGGGGAAGATCTTGTAATTCCAGAATCAGTTTGTCTGCCAAAAGAAAGAGGCAGGTAGAGACCAGTTAATAACTAGAGGATAAACTTTGCACAGAGAGTGAGTTTATTTTCATGTGTGATATATGAATAAGAAAATATCCATATATGAGTAACTACATAGTCTGGATTTAGTTCGTGAAAAGGATATTTTAAGCAAGCCTTTATTATTTTTTTTAAAAGATTTCAGTTGTGGGAGCATGTATTAAAGGGAAGTGGAAGAGAAGCAAGGGAAATAACATGGGTCAGGTTTTCAGCTGTGGTAGATAGTTATAGTTCCACTGATTTGGAGTTGCAGCAGCTTTAGTTCTGTTTTACTGTACTTTCAAAACGACCAATTATAGTTTCTTTCAAAATCAGGCATATAATTTTTCCATCATTTGAATGTGACAATAATCCTTTAGCCCGTATTGCTTCTTTGGACTTTAATCTGACACTCTAAACAGCTGGAAACTTATTGTGTCATCTACCTTTAGCCCGTTCAATTATCACTGAATATCTCTTTTCTATAGATTCCTCTCGTGGAGGTTTCTGCTAAAAAGGTTCTGTTTACATTGCCTTGCTTTGATAGCTGTAAAATACTGCAAGATGCTAGAAGCTATCATAACACCCAAAAAACATTACAGCTAATACATACCTGCTACAAGCAGAATCAGTAATGAAAATAAGGGCTCACCTGATGATAATTCCCAAATGCTGAACACACGGTTCTACTCTGAAAATACAAGCTGTGCATAACCTCACAAGTATGTAAGTAGTTTTCTCAGGGAAAAAGTGACTTTTTTAAATTTGGTTTTGTCTCAAATAGAAACAAAACAAGATATTTTCTAGATGTCCCACAAATGTGAAATTATAAGATATACTGTTTCCAACCTTCCATTTCGGAACAAGATTTAAACCATTATTACAGTATGGACATGTAATTTCAAATGTTGGTTTATTTTCCTTTTTATACTATTTTTACGAATTTCACATTAGTTAAAATTATTATTGATATGCCAATCACAGTGCTACATAAGACACGGAAGACTAGTCTTAATGTCATAATATGGCAGAATAGTCAAAATATTCTATTTGAATTGATTTCATTAATATCATTAAGAGCAGGTACAATGAGTACAGACCAAAATACTTAACTGCTAAATCAAAATGTCTCCTGCTTGTGTTATAATAAAGCATTTTGATGTGTTGCCCTAGAAAATAATATAAATACATAAGTCTAATGGCACCTAAATATAGTTGAGTGTTAGCAGTTTTCATTGTGTTAGACAGAATGGAAACATTTTCCTATTTTTGCTAGGAAGCAACATTGCTTTCAAACCATAAGAGATCACAAAATAATGAAAACAATATAACAATTAACACATCAATTTTTTTTTAACAAATTCAAATTTCACAAAACAAAAAGAAACATTTCAACCATATTTGTTTCACTTTTTTTTTTGTCAAAATTGAAACAACTTCAGAAAAAAGAACAGCTTTACTGAAACAGCATTTTCCAACATAAGCTGATGGGATAGGAGATAGAGGGGATGAGACATGTTGGTCCTGGTAAAGGCTAGCAACCCCTTAGGAGAAAGGAAAAACAAACAGATGTGCTGGACAGTTGTCATGTCAGTCTGCCATCCTGGGAAAAATTGTCTCAGACACACACACACACAAACACTTTGCTCAGGGCTGTGCTTAAAAGCACACTGTAGCCAGCTCCTTGGTGTACTGTCATTGCAGATTGTATTTTTTAATAATAGCCAAAATTGAATTCTTGCTTCTCTTGTCATGTTCACTTCTTTTGATAGCACACAATGTTATCCAGTGGTCCACCATCCTGCAGCGGTACCTTGCAAGGTTTATCAACTATCTCTAACAGTTGGGCCTGGGGGAATACTGTATGTATTTTGCTTGTTATATTTCTTCTCTGCTTTAGAAATAAGGGAGGTATTATTAGTACAAAGAGATGTTCCCTATGCCTTGATCTCTACAATATTGCTGCTGATGTCAGCCTCTTACTTTTGATGCCATGGTACGTTACTGTTTTCATTATTATAACACTCAGCCCTTGCTCCTAGTTTTCCCCACACCTTGTTACTTAACTCCCACTGCAAAGATTTGCCATGAAACGCAACTGGGCAAAAAGGATGATATGCATTCCCTATGGAATAGGTCCATGAGGAACTTCTCAGAGACAGAATGTCCTCTTTGCACTAGGGAAGTTGTAATTTTCTATTGATCTAAACAAGTAGTAAGTTATAGCACAACTGGTACCACCTCACTTCTGTTGGCCATCGTCTTCAGTTGTGGGAGGAGGTACCAAGACAACCACTGTTCATTCCCTTCAAGCAGTGAGGAGGATGTAGTGAAAGCCCACATTGCCATACACTCTGATCATCCAATCACTCAAGTGTGATTGCTGGAGATGTGGTGTGGTGGATCTAATTTTCTCTCATACTCTTGAATGCTCATACACTCAGAGTGATAATCTGAAGGGGCCAATTCAGCAACAGGTTACAAGTTATCTGGGAACAGAGATTCTCATAAAAGAACATTCAACAAGCTACTGTGCAAAGCTGATTTAAATTTCCTCCATTGTCACATGATTAACAGTTATACAAACGCTGTAGAAGGCGGAATTATAGTGCAGCATTTTTACTTGCCACCAGTCTATAATTTGCAGTAAATCACAGCGCTGAAAAAGGATGCTCCAGGTCTTTCTAGGCTTGTGCAAATCTTGATATGCAGAATCAGACAACATGCAAATAAAATGAAAGGCTAGCATGAGCCAGTCCATGGAAAGTCAATTATATAGAGAAGCTGGATTCCTCTTGTTAACCATCAGTAAATAAATAGAACGATTGCACTGTGCTAGCCAAACTCTACTGTAGCTCCCAAGTGACAAACTATCCAGGAAAAGGAACTTTAAAAAATAATATGGTTTCATCTTTTTAATTTTTTCACATATAATTACTGGAAAAGAGGAATAATAATTAACCTTTCACTTATACCTGGTGAAAATACTGTATATCACTTTAAAATAAAGATGACGGCGTTTCCTAGTGGATATAGCACTAGATTTGGTCTTAGTTCTACTACTCTGGGCAAGACATTTTGCCTCTCTGCATCTCAATTTCTCCACTAAAATAAGGGTAATGATACTGATCCTTTGTTAAATACGTTTAAATGTACTAATAAGAATTCCTGTAGAAGAGCTAGTTGGTATGATTAATATTATGCAATGACATACATTTTCCATTTGCTGTATGGTAAATTGGAAAAGATAAACATGGCTTGTTGCCTGGGACTGAGTCAGCTGAGAGACCTTATCTCCAAAAGATGAAGTTGTGTAAAGCAGGTGAAGGACTCTCCTAAGCTATTAATGCATTTTGAATAATTCATTAGCTAACACTCTTCAACTCTGATAGTCCCAGGTAAATCCCAAAGAGGGGCTTTGTGCTTCTGCAGCCATTGTTCCTCATGAAGAGGAATTAAGTTTTACATAATAAATGGGAGATGTGTGTGTGTGTTTTTAAAAAGGCATTTAGCCTGGGTGTTAATATATTACCGCACGTTGTATAAGTCTATGATGAATATGAATGCTTAGGGTAGCAAACAGTGTTCATCTATATGAAACAACAGAGATAACCAAAATCAATGATCTGTTGACAAGTAAGTTAATGGGCCTTCTTGAATTTCTTTGAAATTTTTTTATATATTTAACTTTTTTTCATATTTTTAACTAAAATATTGCCTCTGTTACAACCTGGAAAGTCAACTGTCAATTCCCCTTCCGATGCATCTGTAAGGAATTTAGGATCAGTTTCTCACCTGGTGCAAACAGAGAGCTGCAGTGATATCAATTGAGTTAGACTGGTTTACACCTGTTGAAAACTTAATCCAAGTAAAAGCTCTATTTACTTCAGAAGAAGAAGACTCGGTTCTTTTTATAAATTGAACAAAGAGGTGAATACAAAAGCATACTTAACATGAAGATGTGCATTCTGAATTCCCAACTGGCTATACACAAGAATTGCCCAAGACTTCCATATAGTTTTATCATTTCAAGAAAACAAAATGGCGCCCAATTGCAATTTTTTCCAGAAATCGTGTTGAATTTAAAATGGTTATAGCATTAAAGTTTAATAAATAGGTCTTTTTTATCTAAATTAATAAACTTCCTTTATTTTGTAGCTATCCAAGTTCATAGCCTTTACTTAATGATGATGCACTTGATTAAATAAAATGAAAGAAAAATGAAAGTTCTTTTAGACATTAAAATGAATAATGAGTTTAGACTTAATCCAAAAGCAATTTAACTTAAAACATTCATATGAAATTAAATGAGCCATTGAATTTGCTATATAAGCAAGCATTAATCTTATCAGGCTATGAAGACTGGAATGTTATACAGTGACCCATTAATTTCAAAGCCTAATACAAGGTCTGTTTAATGCCTGCAGTCTATTAAAAAGTCTGATCCCACAATATAACTGCTTTTTCATAAAAGTTTAAACCCCAATTCATTTTTTATTGCTCTAATCATTTGATAATCTGCTGTGACAAGATTACAGCTGCAAAATCTAAATCCAGTACATGTAGTTTCCTCATGTGAAGCAAATCATGCATATCCTTTTCCTCGGAGTTAGAACTTGAATTCAAAAGGAGGTTTTATTAGAAACTTCTGGAGTCAAATAATTTTACATTTGTAAATGTTCAACTAAATTGATGATACTCTCTATCAGCATGTTACACAAATGGGGATTCTCTACTATTAATAATATTTAACCTGCTTCACTGGAGAGATTATTGTTATTTCGTGGGCCCAAAACAACACTCCTGAGTCCGGGCACCCATGAACACTGGAGTTCTCCCTAATGACTGACTAACATGAGAATGCATTCAACTTTTATTAGTTATTGTCATTTTAGCTATATTCACTAAAATAGCATTGTGTGGCTTACACCAATGATGGATCTATCCCAGAAACTTTGTTTTCAAGTTTCTTAGGAACATGACAAGCCATAACAAGTTGCAAAAAGAAAAATATACTGAAGGGGAGCTCTTGAAACTGCCCTTTTAATTTAATGAGGTGGTTTGATGATGACAAAGTTTAAGCATATGTTCACCATACTTTAGCTACCATCATGGAAGGTCATGGTTTGAAATTCTTGTTTCTAATCAGTAGCTTCATCGACACAAGCCAATCAGAGGGAAAGGTTGATATTTAAATATGTTTATCTTTCTAAACAGGTGTTCCCATTTGACATACTATACCTAGTTCTAACTAATTTTCACAACTCTAAGGTCAATGAGAAATTACAGTTCTTAAAATAAGACAAAAACAGTTGCAGTGTAGTTAAGTGAAATGAATAATAAACAGCATGTTAAAATTCTGTTTTTCTCTGATTCCTTTTCTAAAAAATGACAAGTGGATGCATGACAGATGAAAGCTAGACTTTCATTTCCCTGCTAGTAAAAATGTATCAAGTTCAGATCCAGTACCAATATACACCTATTACCACAAAAAGCCCCATTATTACCCACCAAAAAAAATCAGTTCTCTAGACTGCAGGCAAGGTGTAGCTATGCCCATATTCAGAACTTTGGTGTAAGTTCACTGTGCTCAATGGAGTTTTTTTTCTGATTTACAATAAAGAAGGTGAAAACCAAATCTGGCTCCCAGCTACTACCCAGTTCTATATGCATTCTTAAATTCACCTTGTTGTGGTAGGGAACTGGGCAACAATAGCCTAGGCTGAGAGCTGAACTATGCATCGCCATGCTTGTGTTGCTACAATTGTAGAGATACACATTTCTATTATTTCTCCCTGTATGGTATTGTCTTAGTAAATAGGCTGGGAATTTGATTGAGAATATTTGTAGAATATGGTATTACTCTGATTAAAGACTCAGGTTACCTTTCTGTTCATCTTAGGTCAGATCATGCTTATCTCATTGCACAATGTACAATAAAACAAGGTGAAAGGAACCTGCCCTGTCCCTGCTATAACCTCTACAGCTCAGGTAGCTACGTAAAAACTATCCTTCAGAATAGTGCACTATTGAATGAAGTGCACTACCCCTGGTAGGATAGGAGGTGTCAAATAAAGTTAAGCTGCACTAAGGGGTATAGTAGCAGGCCTGCTGATTCTATTTTGGATAGCACTTTTCATCAGGAGTGCTCCCAAATTTACCATGCAAACATTAGTCTTGAATATGTGGTCTGGTCTACAGAGTTTTACAGGGATAGCTACCTAAGCTATAGAGTGCTAAAACATCACAGCTCCTAATCAGTATAGCTGTGCTAACAAGCCCCAATATCTAGGGCTAGGGACAGACATTACATATAAACTGGTTTAAGTGATCAGAACCTGGTTTAAACCAGTAACAGAACAGATGTTCAGTGCACATAAACCAGTTTGAAAATGGCTGAAACTGGTCTGAAATAATCCTGGTTGAATGTAGTATCAGACTTAACTGATTTGGGTCAAAGTAGTTTATGCAATGTCTATCCCAGACCCTTTGCTTGTTTAAGTTAAACCAAACACCCCCAACATCCCAGCATGCTCTCTGGGCTGGGCGGGGCTCTCTGCTCCACAGCAAAGTTGGCCCCTCTCCTCTGCTTCCTGGCTGGAGCTCCAGCAGAGACTTACAGGCATAGCAGGGTCTGCTGGCTTCCCAGTGCCCCCCTCCCCGCCCGCTCACCACTCGCTGCTTAAGCAGAGATCCCTTCTTCCTCTCTCCCACAGCACAGACTGTAGTCAGCATGTGGTATGCTAGCTAATGCTGTGTAAGGCAGATAGGACAGTGTCCACTTAGGGCTTTTTGGAGGTAATCAACAGGTCAGATGGTAATGTCCCTGCATTCCTTCCTTTGGAACAAAGCTGTTTAAGAAGAGTTTGTAAGGAGCAAGGCTTTGTTTTCTAATGGGGTGTTAATACTGATAAGAGAGATGATAAATGCTCTTTTATCAAGGTGGGGGATCCCTCCCTAATCACAGTGTCCTACCACTGCCTGGCCACACTCCCCTCAGCAAAGCCCTCTGGAAGGGAAGGGAGGGCTGCTATAGTGCTCCCTGTCTTCTAGCCTGAGCCACTGGAGGTATGTGGCTGCATTTCTGGGGTGTCTGTCTGGTTACAAAACTTATTTAGCCTAGCCAAGTTAGACTAACCTGCAAAGATTGAATCAATTCAGGCTCAGACTTTTTGAATGTCTGTCCCTAGCCAGATCTCAGTCTGTCAGAGATTTCACAATCAGGAGCGGCAGGATGCATGTGGCTGGGCTGAGTCACATCCCCTGCTTCCCAGACTGGGCTGGGTGAGTGGGGTCAGAGCCCAGGCAGCTTGTCCAGGAGGCAGGATGGGGAGTGGGGGTGGAGGCGGAGCGGGAGGGCGCAGTAGGTCCTCAAGTGCCAAAAAGTGATCTTCACCATAAAATGGTTGGAGACCACTCATGTAGCTAAACCAACAGACAAAGGCTTCTACTGGCTTAGCTGATGTTCATGGAAGATGCGTGACCATGGTGTCAGAAAAGCCCCTCCTGCTACGTTTTTAATTAGGGATATTTCTCAACACGATTACGCCAATATAGCTATAGTGGCAGTAGCTTCATAATGTTGAACAGCTGTATCTCATTTACACTTGTAATTCTATGACTTCAGTGGACTTACCCCCAATTTATGTAGTAACGTGTTTCTTCGTACAGCTGCCATTTTGAGCAGTGCGGCACTGTAGTGTGTGCCTAAACAGCAGTGTCAGAAATAACTACACTGAA
>NW_017728998.1:12924714-12933508 GCF_001723915.1 Gavialis gangeticus | reverse complement strand
ACGTTTTTTATTAGGGATATTTCTCAACACGATTACGCCAATATAGCTATAGTGGCAGTAGCTTCATAATGTTGAACAGCTGTATCTCATTTACACTTGTAATTCTATGACTTCAGTGGACTTACCCCCAATTTATGTAGTAACGTGTTTCTTCGTACAGCTGCCATTTTGAGCAGTGCGGCACTGTAGTGTGTGCCTAAACAGCAGTGTCAGAAATAACTACACTGAAGTCAATGGATTTACAACAGTCTGCCCTAGTTAGAAGAGGAAAGTTTGATTTAGATATAAACTTTTCTAGAGACAAAGGTGTTCAGATCCTGGGCTTTGGTGCAAGTCAGTCTGATTTCCAGAGCATCTTTTATCCTAAATTCCCTTTACATATATTTCACCTAAATCTAATTGACATCTATGTACTTCTATGGATATCATCAGAGTTATTCTCAATTTATGCTAATGGACAAGAGAAAAGAATATGGCTTTATATACACCAGGATGACTCGGGTGCAGCCGTCTCTGGCCTGTAGTGTATCAACTATTTTGTACGAGCAGCACTGCTCTCAAGCAAAATTATCAAGTACGTGGGGCATGCTCCTACTATCCTTGTCCTTCAGAACCCAGCAAATTACTCGAGTTGAAGATGCTCAGCGTCCTGAGTGATCAGACTCCTCAATCTTGCAGGGGAGGCAGAGTGGAGGAGGGATCTGTTTTGTTTTACTTTGGGGGTGGGTGAGATGTTGCTCCCCTGGTTTGCATCCCATATTCCTTACAAATGCTGAAGACAGAAAAAACGCACAACCCTTTGTATACCATGAATACTGTACTCTGGAGTATTCTTTGGTGGTGTATCATCTTTGTTGCAGCAAGGCCATTTGCAGAAAAAGTTCATCCCAAAGTCACAGCACTCAGAAAAGGGAAATAATGATCACTGGCAAGAAAAATCCATTGCATCTGGAGGCTTTTGAACTCAACTAGCACTTGCCTGAATCAGCCATCATAGAATTATGTCTCTAGAGATGGCTATGTCTGCTAAGCCCATCCTTTTCAGATTTCAAGACACTATCATGATCTAAGGACAAGGATATTTTTTTTATCTGGAAGGCAATTCAAGGGTGTGGATGTTATACATCATCAGTGAAAGCTTTGGAAGCTGTCTAATTGCTATCCCACCACCTGATGATAAATAAACCGGTTTCTTTTCATCAGTGTATTTCTTAGCTTCCGCAATTGGTTCTAGCATCTGCTTTTGTACCTGTTGCTATAGAATACATATTGCTGTATAGAACAAATGTGGTGAGTGCATTTAGGACCTGCTTTCTGGGAAAACAAGATACACATTTAAAAAATAATAATTAGAACAGAACTGTTAGAGAAGTATCCAAATTTGAGTTTTGAAATAATTGATTTCTGATCTCAACCAACAGTTGAGCTCCCCTAATAATTACTTTGAGCACAGGAGATGAGGCTCGGTTACAGTATATGTTAGTTGGTAATATAACGGCTCTAATGGAACATGGTCTTTCTAATAAGGAAGCGAGAATTATAAGCAATAAGACTCAGCATGGAATGTGATTATCATGAGACAATAATATCCCTGGGGCATTTTACTGCATAAAGGCTCCCTCTTCCCCATAAATGCGTGTATTTCATAATAAACACACCTCAAGGAGTTGGCTTATTAATACATTGTTGTTACACTTTTTCAGAATTAAACAGGGATACATCATCTAAGCAAATTACTTTGGACCACTTGCTACTGCAGCAGTGAGATTAATAGAGCCATATCCAAGAGAAACTAATTGCCTATTTTCTAATGGGTGATATTTGGACTTATTCACCTCCCTTCCCAGTGAAGTAAAATGGTGGTGAACATCACTATAGGATACAATGAATCTATCCCTTTCAAAGAATGAGCAATTAATCAGAATTAGAATTGTTCCAGAGATGATGATGTCTCTCATTTCTTATTTCATTAGCAATATTTGCAGTCAATATGTATAGGTTCAATGCAAATACAGAAGTGGTCTTTTTTCCTACTTCATGTCCAAAATTGTAATGGAAGAGTGTTAAGAAAAGCTCCATCCTCCTAAATTGCACAGTGTGACATTAGCACCATATGTGTGTAACACAGTATGAACTATAGCATATATTCCCCTTGTCTCCAGACACATTCTATTCCTTTTTTCTCCTGTGTCATCCCTTTACTCTACCTAAGCATGCCCACACATACACACACGTCCTATTTCTCCTAGTATTGGGGCTTCTCGGCTTCCCTCTGCATTTACCTAACCCCTCCTTTCTTCTTTTACATCAGCCTAAGAAGCAGGGAATAGATTATGTTCTCCTACTTTAGTACCCCTACTGAAATGAAGAGCAGATTTAAATTAGGGATGTGCGAAGCAGGCCCTATTCAATTCGGATTTGGATTTGGCCCAAATCAGGGACAGCGATTTGATTCGTTTATTCGGATCACTGTCCCTGATTCGATTTGGCCGAATCTGAATCTGAAGATTCGATGCTGATTCAGTGAATCAGCAATTCGAACATAGACACAGCTTTAAAAGTTTTTTCTACTTACCTTGAGGTACCAGGTGTGGCTTATCATCACTGTGATGCTGGGGCACATGGAGCGTCCCAAAGGAATGCGGGGGGCCCTCCACATGCTCACTGGTGAACCTGGAAGTGGACCGGAAGTACTTCCAGTCCACTTCTGGGTTTGCTGGGGAGCGCGCTGGAAGGCACCCCCATGCTCCTGTGGGACACTCCATGCGCCCCAGCATCACAGCATTCACAAGCCCCTGCTACCTTGAGATATGTAGGAAAACATTTAAAGCTGTGTCTACGTCCGAATCTCTGAAACTTTCCGAATCTCTCTGAATCTATTTGAAGGGTTTTGATTTTATTTGGAGAGATTAAAGGGTCCTCTGATTTGATTTGGATATGGAGATTCAGCCACCAAATCAGGCTGAATCTCTGCCAAATCAAATCAGGGACTGAAGCTTCGCACAGCCCTAATTTAAATGCCTTCCAGGTGCAGTTCTTCTTAGATCTATAAATAAATGCTACATTGTTCTTTGCTTTCTGAATGACTTCAGGGAGAAAAATAAAAAGCAGCACAAGTGTTTGTTCTCTGCCATAATTTCTCAAGTTAAAGTCAATTCTTGAGGCATAATTGCTACCTGGGATCCTGACACTGGCATTAAGACTAAGGAGTCTGAAAGACTGAGTTTGCCTGAGAGCCATTTATGTCCACCCCTGCTCCAGGGCTGGCGTAGGTGGTGTAAAACAAACAAGAAAATATGAAAATGCCCCCGTTACGTGTCTAGATATTTTCTCCTGCAAAGGAATTGACCAGCAAGGCCCCACATATTGGGGAAGCAAATTCCAGCAATATTAGGCTGTAATAAAGTAGAGTGCTGTTTGTTATATAATGTATAGTAGGCCATGCTCTGTTTCTATCTATACCAGCATGTATATGGAGTATTCGGTTCAAATCATTTTCTTTTGTTCTACTTTGGGGGTGGGTGAGGTTCTGGAATAGGGTCCATTGAAGACTCCCTGGGTTTAGGTTGGCATAACTGAGATCTCAGTCAATTCATTGGAATTCTTCAAGTATGCTTAATAACTGGGAACAGGACCTGCCTGTCAGTATTATAGGATTACTTCAGGTTCACTTTCTGTACCTGAAACCCATGGTTTTGTGCCAACTACCACTTGCCTTTGGTACTAAATGTCATTCAGAGGTTCTGGACGGCTGGATTTTTTTTATTTGACATTTAAGAAAAATTCAGTGCTTTACACACACACACACACACACACACACACACGGAGTATCTATATATTAATACAACACAAACTCAGGCACATTGTGTGCCAGAGTTTATTGCTCCCAGGCGCAGCATTTATACGTACGCCCAGGACCCACACAGCCCCAGCTGGCCAGGGACCCAGGAGGGTCAGGCTAGCAGTCTGGACCTGCTCTGCCCCAGCTCAATGTGCTGGGCAGGATCTGGCTGGTGCATGAGAGTGTTACAGTGTGAGGCTAGCTGGCAGGCAGCCACTGTACCCCAGCCAGCCCCATCACTGTCTACACATGCATTTTGCTGCATGTAACTACTCTGCTATAGGATAGTACTTGTCCCAGACAGTACCATACTACAGCTGAATTAATTAGTTTACTTCACCCTAATACAGGCGCACATGTAGATGGTGACACTTTACAAATTAGAGTTGCTAATTAGTCAGAGCTGATTAGTCAGCTCCACAGTAAAGTGTCTTGTGTAGATACATCCACAGTGTATATTTATCAAATTAACTGGTACACACACACACACACACACACACACACACAGTTATATATATATTTATTTTGTTTGGGGTTTTTTACACACATATATACTTTTAAATTTTCTCCAGTCCTTCTTTGCTGGTTCTATTAATGCTCTCATGCCATTTTCTGAACGTTGGGCCATTTCCAGGTCCAATACAATACTTGCCAGAAGAGTTTGTTTCTGTTTGGCCCTGATTTTAGTCCTCTATCTCATACCTATGATCAAACCAAACTTCAAGCATTTGCAGTAATACAGAATGTCCCCAAGAATAACGGTGTTCATCTTAAAAGAGCAATACTTTTTCATTTGTGTATCATTTATTAATGCCCGAGAACTTTTTTGAGTCTGTGACCTGTTTATATAATTACTGTAGAGTGGCATAACAGGTCTGTTAATTTTATTTTGATTTAAAAGGATAAAATATAATAGAAGAATAAATTAGACAAAGGCTTTATACCAAATACCCCACTTTGCCACTTGAGGAAATGTTCCATGTGTCAATTTTATTAATATCACTGAAGAAACTATTTTACTGGATATGAATGATAGGCATAAATGACTTTTTGGAGTCTCTGCTTTAGCTGTGGGAAATTGCAGTTGCACTGGGGTTTCTACACTGATGGAATATGTTCGTTTTCAACTGGAAAAAAGAGTAAATAATTCTTAAGGGAAAAAACAAAAAGTTGAGGTTTTGAGGACAATACATTTTTGTTGTGTCTATGTGTAGACAATCTATCAGGTTGGAAATTACACAGCTGTGAACAAAGCCAACCATTTCTCAACAGCGACAGTCTCTTATTTTCTCCAAGCTACTTACCCCAAGCACACACTTTGAAATGAAGCAGTAGCACACTGCCCATACACTTTCTGCTTTCTTCTGACAATCCCTATATCATGTTTACAGCCTGAATATACATGTAAACACATATAAAATATTGTCAGTGCTTTCTTTGTATAAAGTTTAGCTTCCTTGTAAGGGCTTTCTGCTGTTTTCTTCTTTTATCATCCAATGCATCCTTCCCACACTTACTAATATTAACTTACTAGCACCCTGATGCTGGCTGATAGGAAACACAAGTCTGTGTAAAGGCAGGCATTACATAAGTCAAGTGCAACTCATCAGTGAGTGAATTTTACCAACGGGGAGTATGGGTCTGTCTACACTGGTTTTTAGGGTTACCCTGGAGGGTCATCTTAAAATAACCCAAGTTGCGTGAGCTGGTCTTCCCTGGATGCATCTACACATGCAATTAACACACAGCAATAAACTCCAGTGCAGTTTGCACCTGAGTTTACTGCTCTTGGGCACAGCATTTACATGTGCGCCTGGGACTGCAGCTGGGCCAGAGCAGTCCTAGTTGGTAGGGGCCCTGGGGCTATTCCACGCCAACTCAACATGGGGCAGAGGGGCTGGCTGGGGCATGGGTGTGCTACAGTGTGGGGCTAGGTGGCAGGTAACTCCACAATAAAGTGCACATGTAGATGAGCCCCCTGTCTCTTCCCCTTCTCTTAAATGCACCCTCCAGTGTGGTTTTATGGAGAAACCCTGTATAAATATAAACTTCTCGGTAAAAAAAAAACCAACAAAATTAAGCCAAATCAAAACAGAGGCAAATAAACAAACAAATGCCAAGGCTAGGGTACTTTTGTGTTGCTTTAGCAGAGCCTTCCATCACAACCCAAAAGCCTCAAGTAGTGTTTTAGATCCATGAGCAGCTTGGGGAGGTTGCAGTTGATAGATCAGCTGCCTGCTAAACTTCAGGTAGGGGCTAAGGCAGCTACCTCTCTCTGCAGTCCGTTTTGGAATCTGCTTGTGCTTTCAGCACACGAAATTTGCCAGTAGCAGTCTCACAATATCCTATTCCTGATTCCCAGCCTTTCTCGACTTCCTCATCGTGCATGTGTTGCACAGTGAAAGTGGGGTGTGACTGCACGCCCTTCCCCATACTGGGTCCACACCTGTACAATCCTGTTTTGCCTGAATGATGACAAAATCTTGGACTTTGGCAACTAGGTATTCCCAGGGTATGGATCAGCTCTCCCCATTGCTTTGACTTTCGCCATTATATTTTCATTGGGGGTTCCAGCTTTGGGGTAGGGTATTGGGCATCGGTTGAAATCAATAAGGGTTATCTGGCTGAAATCATACTTTGAAAATGTAGGTGTCTTGCGTAACTTGAACAGAACATCAAGTGGTATTGAACAAAAATACTTTGTGTTAGATGGAAACATGAGGCCATCAACAAAAAGACAAATTATGACTGTCAGCTACATTTACCAAGTTATAATGACTTTTGGGCACTATATAGTAGAAGAAAGGCTCAGCTTTTCCACATGTTTAAAGCTATAAAAAGAAGATTATTGTTGTTTCATAGCATTATATTGCATCCGAAGCTTGAATTAGTGTTCCTTTAGTGGTAATAAAAACAAATTGTAAATCCAATTGGTTTTGGTAATATGAATTTTGCCTGTAAAGCACTTTTCTTCCATTAAAGTATTTACTAAGACAAACAAAAGACGAATATTTTTCCAGACGGAAACTAGAGGAAGCCTGATATTTTTATCTCACCTGCACTAGCATTTACAACAATTTAATTCCTATGAGCTCAGTTCTGATTCTCGGTATAGACCAGCATATCTCCATTTATTTCAGCAAGGTTTGTCTTGTTTCACTTTACTATACACAGTTCAGGATCATGCCCGAGGTGAATCGGAAAGTCTAAGGACTGGATTCAAAGCTTATTGAAGTTCGTGGGATTCTTTCCATGAACTTCTACTGATCCATATTTCTCTTTACATAGTGAGACTGGTTGTGAAATCTGCTGTGCTCCAGCTTCATTGCTTAGCTTCTATTCATGTTAGACCTAGGATTTCTAACGTAAGGCTAAGCTTCAAGTTCACTATGGGAGCTGTGATAAAGGTCCATAACATTTTAGGGAAAGTTTCCCTATTGTTGTTCAAATCTAGTGTCTGCAAACATGTGACACAGATGTCAGTCATGTCACTTAATGCAATCCCAAACGGCATTCAGATCCACAAGTGATAAACAATGTAAACCAAGCCCAAGAATACAACCAACTACGATACCGGGTTTAAACCACAAAACACACAAAACATATCCATGGAGTTTTATATCCTGCAACTGCTTTTAGTGAAGTCCATTTTATGAGAAATATGTCTAAATGTTACCGGTAGGGCGGAGAGACATGCAGTTCAGTTAGGAAATAAACAAAAATAGTTTTATTGTTCCTCGCTTTCTTTGGTTTACTCTAGTTTTTTTAATCCAGAAAAGATCAAAGGATTCTTAATCCTGAGAAGCCAGTCATGTCTCTTGAAGAAGGACAGAATTTTAAATTAGCATCTTTACTTGTTACAAGAGAGAATGAACTTCATTTTCTGATTCAAACTGGGACGCTCTGTTTGTAAGAACAGTGCCAGACTCCCAAAGCCGAATCTTCAGAATTGCTCAACACTGACCTAATTCCAGCTGGAGCAGAACTAGGCAAATACTCTGCAGTTCTGCATATACCCCAATGGAGTATACCCTGACTGCCATCTTGCCTTGTTAGGATAACCATGTGCCTTGATGTATTCGTCTTTTTGCCGCATGCATAATGAAAGGCTTCTTGATAATGAGGAAGATAACATTTTTCCCCACTGTGCCTTATGTGGATGCTCTTCTTTGCAATTTAACAAAAGCAAACATTGGGTTAGCTTGTCAGAGAGCAGAATGCATTAGAATAAGACCTTTTTAAACTGTACCCTTGCTACAGGCATAACTTCTCCTGACTCTGGAAGTTTTCCCTGCATAGGAGTCTGGGATTGTTCCCGAAGACAATTTATTACACTAAACCGAATGTGAAGTAATTGCAACAGGATTTAAATACTATATATTCAAATTTTTAAATTCCATATGTATCACGATGGTGATTTACATGGCAGATAGTTTAAGGAAATTACTTCGCATGCAGTGATTCATTTAAATTATAAGTGCCCATTATTCTATATTTCATTTTTAACAAGTTCTTCATCCACACAGAGAAATACAAGACAGCTCAGTTTGGAAAAATGATTCAGCCGGCATATGCAAAGATGGACTCTGTGCAGCTGGGGATTCATAATCAGAGCAGAAACATATTAAGCCTAGGTGTCATATTCCTTGATGTTTGCAAAACTGTCAGAAGACTGCATGCATTATAGAGTCTTTTTTGTTACGTCTTTCTGTTCCCAAACTAATTTATGTGCCTTACAGGGCCAGTGCCTGAGCTCTTTTATTCAGGTAGGCTCCTCTTGGATTTTCATAGAATCATAAAAGAATCATAGAAGTCGGGTCAGAAGGGACCTTGTAGATCTTCAAGTCCGACCCCCTGCCTGGGTGGGAGAAAAGACTGGACTCAAATGAGTCCAGCCAGGTAGGCATCAAGCCTCTTCTTAAAGACCCCCAGGGTAGGAGCCAGCACCACTTC
>NW_017728998.1:12909651-12924159 GCF_001723915.1 Gavialis gangeticus | reverse complement strand
GGGGTGGGAGACGGTGTTAAAGCCATTTTGAAAGCATGGACCTCTGGATTTGATCTCTTCAAGTAATCTTTTTTTTTTTCTTGAACTAACCAGATTTTACAGTAAATAAACAGACAATTGAAACCGCTGTCTTTAGAAAAACACAGACCTTCGGCATTTACAAGCAGAAGGTAGATGAGTAATATTAGCATTTGTTTACCATTGTGTTATTCTGATATGCTAAGGAAATGAATGACACATCTTCAGGCTTCATTTCTTTATCATCCTTCACACCTCCTGCAAGAGAAAGCTTCACTCAGAGAGTACTAACATGGGGGGGTGGGTATTTCACAGTTTTTGATACTATACTTTCTTGCATAACATGCAGTCCCAAATAAGACACACACCTTGTTTTTGGAAGGCAGAATGTAGGGAAAAAAAGACATTTCTAGAGTCATGGCTGACTCTGTGACATAGAGTAAGTCCTCCTAGTACACAGATTGTCCAGGGATAGTGGCTGTCCAGGAGACTGTCTGGGGGCACATACAGATGTCCCCAGGACCCAATCTATGATCAGTTTAAGCCACATGATAGTAGATCAGGTCCTTATGCAGACATTCGATCTAAGCAAATCAGGTGGAGGGGTGTGCAGGACGAGGGGGGGGTAGTGGGTCTGCAGGAGGGGGGTGTTGAAGGTCCAAGGGGGCATTGGCAGGAATATGGTGGGGCGGGGGTTGCAGCTGGTGAGCTCTCAAGTTGGTGGGTCCCTGGGAGGGAGGGTTGTGTGGGGATGGGCACTCAAAAGGATAAAAAATAACCTGGTCAGGATGGATGGGTAGAAAAAGTGCAGCCCTGGGGCAGAAGTAAGCAGCTGGGCTTTCCCAGTCCTGAGGCTGTGCACCAAACATGTACACATTTTCGGTAGCTTGGGCTCACCCATTAGATCAGGATATCATCAAGCCCAGGTCCCACACCTCCGCAAGGATAGTAGCAAGACAGTTACTTCTTTACTGTAAATAGTTCTTTATATAAATTCCTGTAAATAAGTGTACAGTCCACACCATGAGCTTCATCAAGATACTACAGACTGCATGGAGCAGTTCCCTTAGCCTGAGCCAGCTCAATGGCTCCTTCAGGCACAAGCTACAGTGCCCAGGGGATAGGTACTGCACCTTCCTTAGTGGCTATGAGAGAGTTAACAGAGGACCATCTCTTCTGCTTGCGGAGGCCAGAGAAAAGTGGCATGGATCTTGGTATCTGGTAGAGCACAGAGTCTGCTTGTTCCCTACTTCTATTCCAGCCAAGGAAAATCAGCTTCCCCCTTAAAATATGCGCCCCAATTTTGGAGGATTGATACTTGAGGGAAAAGTACAAGTGGTATGATAGTAAATATGGTAATATAGTGTTTGATAATAAAAGTAAAGTTAAGCCTTTATAGCTTGTGACTATTTATGGGACAGGTCCTGCCTTCTCACCTCTACTGGATAGAAAAAGCTAGAATACGTGGAAACCATGTAGCTTCATTTTGAGAAATGTGAGAACAAAACCATGGGAATCTGCCTATACTCGCCTTGTTTTACAGTTGTCACAACATTTTGAAGGCTTCGTTTCGGAAGCACTGAAGCACAGCGCTGCAGTCACCCATACTGTGCCATGCACATGGTCCACAGTTAGATTTCACCATTACTTTGCCATTGCAACGCACTAAAATGGGGGAGCATGCCACTACAGTGCAGTAGCTGCCCATCATGTGTAGACTCACGTGATCACTATGCTGCCGTAGTGTGCCGTACGGTGATATAGTGCATCACTACAGCAATGTAGGGTGATGTGTAGACACACCCATAGATGCCTTAATGGTGAGGAGAACACAGACAATATGGGGCAACACCTAGTCTATCCCCCCCACAAAGAAAGGTTTATAGTAGTAATACTGCATATTATATACATTATGCACACACGCACACACAGTTGCTCTACGTTACAGAGGACAGAAAGCCCAGGTGCCAATAACATTTGCAATTACTTTCCTTCGTTTAGTTCATGGGTTCTCAAACTTTGTGATAGCATGACCCCAAGTGCTGAATGGCAGTGGCAAGAGAAGGGGAGCTCACACGCAGCAGCCGCCAGCACCATACACCACTCCATGCCACCGCCACGTGCCGCTTTCCCGCACCACCACGCATTCCCTGGAAAGGTTGAGGCCCCCTTTTAAGTTGCTCATGACTGCCCAGGGAGTCACGTCCCACAGTTTGAGGACCCCTGTTTTAGTTTCAAAGAAGCCTGTAGTGGGACATAGCTAATGAGATACTGGTTACTGTTTACTATTATTATAGGGCCCGGTTTTCCTGCTGCAACAGTGACTGAGAGGCACATCTTTGGCCAGCATAAATCAACTTATCTCTATTCAGGCAGATTCACTGTCCCAACTTTCAACCGGTAAGTATATGGTTCCGTAATATGCAGATCCAAACTTCAAAGTGCCTTGAAGATCACCAGTAGAAAATTAATCATGCTCCCAAGACACAGCCCAGCAATAGTTGTCATATGGTACCACGTGCACTAAGCCTAACACTGCTTACTCCTTCCTACTCAATCTCCTCCTCAGTACATAATTGGGCCTTAAACTGGCAGTATGATCCACTGCAGAAAAGTGAAGATAGCTTACAATCAGCTGTTTATATTTATTTAGAAAGTAGCAGACATGAGAAATGAATGGCATTTAAATGCTAATGCAATAGCAGATCTATTTCTTGTCTTACAAAAAGAGCATATCACCACTTTTCATGTGCCTACCTAGTGTACTGCTTTACCCAGAATAGGTGCACAGTTTGAGCATAAGAAACACTAGGGGAAGCAATGCTTACTGCTGGGAGTTGTCCCATTTACTTCTATGCACTCTACCTGGCAATTTGTGATTGCAGAGACAGACTTGCATTAAATGAATGCGTCCCATAGAAATTCAAAGTCTACAATATCCTACCTGAGCCTGATTGTTCTCTCACGTACAGTAGGATTGAAGTAGTATAACTCTGTATTTGAATGGAGGGCTTATTTCTCTTTTACACCAATATAAGTGATAGAAGGATGATGCCTTCTAACTATATAGCTGACTCACTTGAAAAGAATAGTATTTTTTAGTTCCTTGAACTGCCCTTATATCTAGACTGATAATATGGATTCCTACTGTAGTGTAATCTTCCTTTTTACAATTATTCATTCAACAGACAGTAATTTGCTTCTATAGCTATTTTATAAAGTTATATAGAAAAGGCAGAAATTGGGTGCCTAGGAATTTTAGTGAGTCTCTATTGTATGCCTCCAATGTGCTGATTTCAGACAAGTCCAAAACATACATAATAAAGCAGCAATCTTCATTTTATACATTTGGCAATTGGGTAACTTGTCTGCTTTGTCCTTAGTCAGTCTATCAGGAGCAATAGATGCTCTGTGCATAAAACTAAAGTAGGACAAATAACACCTAATGCTAATTGAAAACTTCTGTTGGCACAGAGATTTTGTTTCTGTTTTTGTTTTTGTTTCATTCGTGTATTTTTTTAATAGTTTTTTTCCATATGCCTTTGAACCTTTCTTCTAAAAACTAAGTATCTGGTTCTCCTTCCCATCTATGGTGGTATCTACCAAGCAGGAGTGCAATGGAGAGTGTGACATTGGTTCAGAAAGAGTATAGGCAAATCCAGAACTAGAATCCATTAAAATACAAGTAAAGGCTTTAAAAAAAGTCCAGTTCCTCAGCTCCTCTTAAATCTGTTTTATTCAAAGTCACCGTAGGATAGACTAGAAGGATTTCCTAACATAAGGGGAGACTGGAGTAGCATAGATGATTCATAGGCAACGATAGGCCAGTCCTATCATTTGCCCTGGCAAGAAGGGTAATCTAGGGGATGGACTATTCTGCAGTTTAGTAATTCGGGCCATTTGGGACCATTAGCCACCAACAGTGAACAAGGTCAGAAGCAGAGCAGTAGTGTAAAGCTACATAAACCAGAGGGGTGCCAAGTCCTTTTTTCACACATCAAGGGACAAAGTCCATTGTTTCAGCTGAATGACACTGTAAAGTAACACAAACAGGGGGTTTGAAAACAAAAACGATGTTTGTGCCTGGTGTTCCAAAAGTGTGGTCCTATTTTATTTCACCAGACTGATTTGAACAAGTTTTGATCTATGCTCGATTGTTGTCAGTTCTCCTATTAGTTACCCGCTTGTCACACTACTATTTTTTTGTCCCTAGTAGGACATTGTTTTGCACTTTAAATGACAATTTTTTAAGTCAGCTGGAATAGAGACAGAAGAATTGCCAATGGTGAAAATAAAGGAAAATGTTTCCAAGGAGGTTGCATGTAATTTCTGCAACACTTTCAAAGAAAAGAGAAAGAGTGGGTTTAGAGAGAAGATTCCCTTGATAGTCAGCTATTGCAGTAATTGTCCTTGCCGTGAAAGGGGCTACCTAGATGGGATGTGTTGTTTGTATGCTAAGTATGTAGTGTGTGTATAGATATATGAGCACATGGGCATAAGGAGATCTTATATTGAACAGCCTGAATAAAGACCAGGCTGATTTGCAGCCTTTATGGCAGACTGACTACAGTGTGGGCTATTTATAAACCATTATTTCACTCCTAACAATGCTTCGGTTACAGCCAGAACGGACAGAACTACTGGCAGATTGGCCCCTTGCCCAATGTGCTATGACTGATATGTAATCTGTCAGTCCACATTAGCTGTGGGATGGTGATAGGAAAATAATGCTCCTCAGCTTGCCTTAGATCGCACATTACCCTTCTGAATACGGCTCCCTAAAGCTGTGAAATGGCCTTTTAAAAATTCTTTGTTCATTTCTGATACAGCAGAAGGGGGAATAAATGACAAACAAGCTGGCAGGGAAGAAAGTAAAATACACATTAGAGACCATAAGAAAGAACCAGGCTGTGAATGAGATCTTGGTTTGGTCAGATGACCTTTTTGAGCGGACTGTCCAAGAAGCATATCAGGAGGGTGCAGTGTGGGGACTGTTGTATAACAGATGGGGCAAGCCTCCAAGTCTCAGGACTGCATTTTTCTTCCCAGCCCTCCACCACTGACCTGCTGCGGGACCTTCAGTCGAAGTCATTTCTCCTCTTTGCAGTTCTGTTCCAAACTCCTTGTACGTTCACTAGGTAGATGTCTCGAGGTGGGGGTTTGCTACGTGTTTGCACCACACCTGATGGGACAGAGCCGCAGTTTCATTCAGCACCTCTGTGGACGAGAGTCGTAGAAATACCAAATGTCACCATCAAGAGTCAAGTCCAGTTTGTCTTGCTCACACAAATCCCTAATTGGAAACAACTGAGTTTTGCATAAGAAAAGAAAACAGGGTTCCACCCTGAACAGATACATCATTCCCCACCTATAGTCTGTTATCATTATATATATATAATCTGTTATCATTAGAGGACTTGTTTGCATCCTTTTTATGCCACAAAACCCCTCTAAGATGCAGAAAGTTGCCAAATTAACCTTCTCCTGTCCCACTCCTTCAGTACCCCCAGGTTTCTTGGTGCCAGTCCTTGGGCTGACATACTGTGAAGTTGCGGATGCTCTTTACAATAAAGGTCTAACCTCGCTGCCTGGATTGACATTTATGCAAATTGACACCAGAAGTTTAGAGCACATCTCTTTTCTTTCTTAATAACATGTCACACTGATAGGGCTTTATTTGTATTTCATAAAGAGATGATTGATTAGAAAGGCAGAAATTAATTTAGATTGATAGCCACTGGACTTTTGTGGTGACTTTGAAGTGTGACTTCCCGCTATTTTGCATTTTAATTTGGTTCGTGATAAACTTTGCAGCTTCACAAATCTACTGACCCCTGCACTGAGAATTGCCAACCAGAAAACTTCTGAATGAAATCTTCCCGTCATGCTATCATCTCTCTCTTCTTTTATTTTATATTACATGGAAATGGGCAATATTCACCAAGAATCTCCAGAAATATATATAAAAATGTTACACTGATGCCAGTCTACATAAACAGGTATTTGCATATGTAAATTGGGAATGACTTATGTAGCCCTTTAAAATGAGCGGATGCTGTTCATATATGTAAGTACCATTGCAAATCTCTGAATAATCCACAGCTTATTCTACATATCCTCTGAACTGCTTTCAAAGCCCTTTCTTTCTCCCCAGGAAGGTATATTACAGTTCAGGTTTACACTGGCACAGATACCATAGCATTGACCCATAAAGTGCCATGTAACAAGATGTTTCTTTTGGATCACAATAAAAGGCCCTGATTTATTCTCAGTTTACCTGGTAGGAGAGATGAAAATACAAAGGTCAAAGTTGCTTTTGTGCTGTCCAAAAATGTGACTGATTTTACTTGGGACAGTGTCCAGAAGCAATTTTTTTTCAAGTATTATTATTTTATGGTCAGTGTTCCCATAACCCTGAACAGAGATAAAGCATCTGAGGTGGCAAAAGCAATTTTCTAGGTAACTAGCACCTTGTCACAGAAACAGGGCTACACAGGAAGACTGAGAATAGAAGAAATTCCACCTTCCCACTGGTTTTGTATTGCTGAAAGCGTTACATAGAAATCAGTCGTCTTTTACAACACAGAGGTCTGACTGTCTGGGCAGTTGCACACCATTTTCCTAGGCGTGTACTCCTGCACGAAGCGGGGCAGATAGCAGATGGGGCAGTGTGTCACAGTGCTTGTGAGGCCACCTGCAAGTGTCCTTTCTTTTCTGGAAAGTTTTTCTCCACTAGAGAAGTTTCTAGAAGCCAGCTTAGCATGAATACTTTACCTGCTTCCTCATGCTTAAAGGCCCTGTGCTCCACATTTCCTACTGTAGATGGCTCCTTACTCAACATGTTGGTCTTCTGGATTGTTTGTGGTGCCAAAACCATGCCTGATGCATTGCATTAGGAGCCTAGGCACTTTAGTCCATGCTTTGGATTTTCTGGGGAGCCAAGCACCTAAATGTATGTATTTCAGGCTCAACTTGTAGGTATGTAAGTATTTTATTGATTCTGAGCCATGCCTGTAAATGGATTGACAGCAGAGTATCCAGGTTGTAGCCATATTGGTCTAGAGGAAAAAGCAATCTGGGCTCATGGTAGAGGTGATATTAGACCAACAAGATTTTTGCAAAAAAGAAAGTCTTGAAAACTTCTTGCAAAAATCTTATTGGTCTAATAAAAGATGTCACCTCTACCATGAGCCCAGATTGACAGTAGAGGGCACTCAGGAATATGCAGCTGTGTTCCCAGGAGCTGTATGCCTTGTTCTGCACTGCAAATACCTTATTTCTGTGCAGCTCTTCATTTCCAGCTCTTAGCACTACAAGAGGCCAGAAGATGCCTTGCTTCCAGCTCAGTGCTGGCTACCCTGGGTGACAGCTAGAAACAGTCCACATTGCTGAACTCACATACACAGGGAGCTCGGGGACAGGCGAGAGCTCCGCTCTGAAACGGACTCATTTCACGAATGGGCACGTTGGCTAGAGATGCAGGCGAGAGGGGCTCACGCATGATGAAGCTAAGCTCCTCTGAAGCAACTTTTAGAAATGGTGTTAGAATCTGACAAGAAAAGATCCAGAGGAAAAAAGTTCACCCCCTGTGTATCCTCTTTAAAACTCCCATGACTAGAAGGAGGCATTTGTTCAGGTTCCTTCATGTAAAGGGAAAGAAAGGAATAGGCTCTGCAGTATACAAGACCAAGACCTACATGTCATGCATCATGCCAAGAACCACCGCTTGCCTTCCCTCCAGATGAGATCCTGCTGGTGTGATGCGTTCAGCTGATTGCTCCTGATTTACAGTTTCCAGCAAGGATCACCTTCCCATCTTAATGACATCGTCATTCATCTTGACGATTTCATCATGGCCACAAGAGCTGATAGGAAATCTAACTCTGCTCAAGTGAGTTGACACCAAATGGTGTAAAAACAGTTATTCTTAGCAGCCATTTAGGTATAATCTAAGATTTTGCCATGGGGCAGGATAGTAGAGGCTCAGGCTCTGGGATGACTTGTGAATAGACATGGGACTGAGGTGTCATGGGACAGTCTCTCAGACACATTTGGTATACCTTCTTAATTCGAACTTTTTAACTGTACATTTTAGATTCATCACACCACAAAGAGTGATTATAATTTGATGCTGGCCACCGAATATAATTGTCTGACAAGACATGAAAAGCAACAATACTTACTGATATAAAACCAACACAGAACTGATTTTCAATTTCTACTTCGAGAGGATACCAGAGGCTCAGGAAAAAAAGACACATGGGAAGAAACGCATTTCTCCACACAAAGCAAATCAACATTGTGTGCAAAATAGAAGTACAAAGCTCCCAAGTTAAAATCTGAACTTCTCTGTCTTCTGAAATGTCAGACGGAGGAAACCTAAACTGATCATCTTCCAAAAAAATAAATAAATCACTTATCAGTCTTTACCACAAGCCACTGAGTAAGACATGAGACAACTCAAGCTGTTCAGAACGACTGGGAATTGATTGTAAGTAACCTACGACACAATTGTTTTTACCTGTTGAGACCATAAGACAGATGGCATGAATATATTTATAGATGGGGACGAAGCTGATGCGACACTGAGTTCGTTTATTAAAACGAGCAATGTGAATCTTGGATTTGTTCTCATATGGAGGGGCCTAATCTAGTTCAGAAAACTGGGTACCAGTGCAACCTGTGGTCTCCAGCTGCCTATAGGCCAGAAAGAGAGTCTGTTACTCCCACAATCTGCCCCACCATCTGCAGTCCCGAAAACTGAACTCTTAAAACCCCCTTCTGTGCAAATAGGACCTAAAACAGGTGTAGCTTTTATTACGTTACGGAGAGCATTTACAATATTCTCAGGAGGCCAATAAGGGACAGCCCTAGCTAAAGGCTGCCGGTAAAAGTCTAATACTTTGTTCCATTTCACAAATCTAATCCTGAGAAATACCCCATTGAAATATCAATGAGACAAAGAGGGGGAAATCCTTAAGGTTCAGAGGATTGAAATCTTCTTGTATAGTTTTTACAATCTTCAATCCTGGTTTTTTTCATGGGGAGTTTGTACCAATCTCACAAGATTTTTTTACTGGTGCATAAGAGCAGTTCAGTATTAAAACATTACAGCTATTGGATCTCACTGTTACGGTAGTAGTTGTACCATTTATCCACCTATTTATGTGGTGTGGCTTTTGAGATTGTGAGCTGAACTGCTTGCTTGCAGTCAGTGGGAAACAACAATTTCCTGTGACCATCCTCTTCTGCTAAATGTCAGCTTAAATTGTATTTTTACAAGCAACTTGACTTCTTTCTAAATTTGCTTCCACAAACAGGGCTACCAAGCTCCACTTCACTCATGAATAACAACACAAGTCATTTGTCCCTTGGTTATTTCTCCTGTACCTAATCTTGACAAGGTGTTGCTGTGCACCGATCGGATAATTCAATCTATGTGCTAATGATGGTTAGTAAATGGCACTGCATCCCACCCCAAATCCCGACATGCTTATAACTTCCCCCCCACACAGTCCTTGGATACCCGTGATGCACTGTAGCATCTTTCCGACTAAGGAGATCATAGTGGCTCACAGCACAGGGTGTCTGGCTAAGAAGCATTTTTAATACCATCTTCCACTGAAAATGTCTGGCCATCTTTATTCAGTACTGACTCTTGAAATATTTCCATCATGGAGTCACCATGTCTAACTCCTAGTTTTTCCTTAGGAGTCTTCACTGTAATAAATTATTGCTGTTAAAACTCTTCTGCTAACCAATTTTTGCCTTCCTTTTTTTCCCTGTGTAAACCATGTGGCCAGTACTTCAGCCATTACTTATGAAAAATGTCCGTAAAATCAAAAATAGGTGTTATGCCTGTATTAGGGCAAAGTTAAGATTGTTTCAGGGGAACTTCATTGTGTTCTTCTCATATTTGTTGTTGTCGTTGTTGGATGACTTGCTAGCTCATTTTATACATCAGCATTCTTCGAAGGTTTTCTCAAAGTAGGCACAGGATATATCTGCCACACCTTAACTACAGTCCTATATGCAGTATGACATGTCTACAGGTTTCTTCAAGGCCAAGGGCAATATTTTTAATGCCAATCATTTCCTTTTATTTCTGTCATTTTTTTTGTTTGAGATATAACTCTTTCTTATCTTGTTTGCTGGGAGAAGCTGGAGTTTTCTGGGCTACTGAATCTTCTAATGTTTGACTTAAAGGTGTATGAGTATCTAATCTGCATGATGAATGTTTCCAAAATTAAAGGCCCAGAAACTTAAAAAAGAAGGCCAGAAAGGACTATTTTGCCGTAAGAATAACTATGTGAAGGGTAAATTAATTGTAATTTATTGTTAAGGCACTCGTATGAAATGAAACAACTTCTCCCAAGAAAGAAGAGAGTATCAGAGCCCCACACTGTGCTGCAGTGGCCACATCTGTTATGGAAAGTAACATTTATAGGAGGTACAATTTCCTGGCAAGGAATTTCTCTGGTGTAAGAGAGATCTGACCTACTGGAAACTTATGCAGCAGATGCTGTTTCCAAAAACAGTCCTAACTGCTCCAATATAAGCCCTTACCACAATGCTGTGGCCAAAGGGCAGAAGTGATCCTTGGATGTGTAAGATGGAAGATATCAAGTAGGAAAAGAAAAGTTATTTTGCCTCTGTCCACAGCATTGGTAAGATCAGCACTAGAATACTATCTCCTGATCTAGGGTCCACGCTTTGTAAGTATGACTAAATATTGGAGAATTCAAAGAGCCAGAACAATGATCTAGGTCTGCAAAATAGACCTGACTACATGTTATTCCAAGGGCTCAATTTATTCAGCTTCTGAAGAGAAGGTTAAAAAGTCACTTGACCTTCTTGTTTTTATACTTACACACAGAAAAAATGTGGCTAAAGAAAGTGTATGCATCTCTGTTTAAGTTGGTCTATAAGGTGCAACTCTGCTTTGCCTCCTGCCCGACTTCAGACTAAAACAGCTAACTACCTCTTGTCAGTCTTTCTGAGAGAACCATAGTAGCACCCAAGTTCAAACGGGGCACATCTACACAAGACACTTAACTGTGGAGCTGACTAGTTCGCTCCGCAGTATAGCATCACCATTTATATGTGCAGCACTATTAGACCTCAGTAAACTAATTAACTCCACCATAGGTTAGTACCGCCCAGCACAAGTAGCATCCTAGGGCAGAGTTATTTACTCAGCCACAACACACACACAGATGGCTGGGGCATGAGGGTGCACAGTGCAGGGGCTGCCTGCCAGCTAGGCCTGCACTATAGCACCCTCGTGCCCCAGCCAGCCCCTCTGCAGCATGCTGAGCCAGGGCAAGGCAGCTCCAGGCCAGCAGGCTGATCCCCCAGGCCCCCTGCCGGTGGGGGCTTTGCCACCCTGGTTCAACATGCTATGGTCCTAGGTGCACGTGTAAATGCTGCACCCAGGAGCAATAAACTCTGGCATGAACTAGTCTGGAGTTTATTGCATTGCCTTAATAGCATGTGTAGACACACCCACTGATCCCTGCAATTGGGGTTAGGAAGGAATTTTCTTCAGGTCAGATACTTTAATAGGGATTTTTGCCTTCTTCTGTAGCACGTGGCGTGGTTCACTTGCTTTGTTTAGCCCTGCATTCCCTAAGCAATTCTCTGACATTAGAGGGGCCTCAGGCATCTGTGGGACCTCAGTCACTCCTGTTCTCTGCCTGCAGCATGCACTAGCTTAGCTACCTGAAGAGTGAAAATCTTTAGTCAAATCCATACTATTGGCCTCATCATAGCATAATATTCTACTAGAGTGTCTAAGCTAATAAGCCTCTTTTTTATCTCCCGTCAGTGCCACAGTTCATTCCTGAGGCAGGATGACACAAGACAGCAATTCTATAGTGTCTCCAAGCTACTCTTGTTCTCTGCTAACCTTGTTGCCTGCTTCGTCTGCTGCATCTGCCTCCAGCTGTTGCAGTACCTACTTCTTGGTTTCATGTTCTTTTTTTGTGACATGTGGAGAAAACCTCTAAGCTAGCTCAGTGTCAGAAAATTGATCGACACCAATATGTTCTTTTATGGTCCAGCACTCATGGCCACTGAAAGATATTGCACGCTGGAAAGAGCAAAACAAGCACTCTTCAGGAAGTCTGTTAAAGCTTTCAATATTCATGAATTTTGACTTGCTACTTTCTGATAGCACATCCTCTAAAAAAAAATCCCACCAAACTATGAAATTATCAAAAGCAATTGGAACAACAATACTCCTTTGCCAAAGAAATAAGGGGAACATGCTGGATTGCAGCAACAGCCATAACTAAACCACGTCACACCAAGAATGAGAATGTCAGATTTGTATTTAGCACCTTTCATCGAACCAATCAAAAGCACTTTACAGACTAAAACAGTGATCATTAATACCTTTAAAGATTTACCTACCACCTTCTGTTGTACTGTTAATTAATGTTAAACTGCTGTAATAGTAAAACTTTTTTCTAGTATGCTGTACCATGCCAGCTGCAGACATTTCACCTTATGCTGTGAGCATGTGGTCTTATAAGATAAGCGTGGACAGGCCTTCTCAATTGGTTATAAGGGGAAAATCTTGATATTGCATGTAGTGGTAGTGGTGATGAGTCTGTACTTGGCATTCTTCCTTCACAGCAGGTACAAAAATAATGTGCATTGTGGTTTTAGCAGGTTTCCATGCTGGAAGTCCCATTTTTAGAATGAAGAGTGAAATCAAACTCCAGATGATATACAGGGAATACAAATGTGTTAACATTTTAATAGTGGTGGGAATTCACTTCTGTAATGGTAAAACTTCTTTTCTAGTATGCTATACAATACCAGCTGCGCACGCTTCACCTTATGCTGGGAGCACGTGGCCTCATAAGGTAGGCATAGATCGGCCAAAATTTCTGTTGGATTAATAACATTCTACATATGCGAAATTGCCTGGAAGTGTCCAAAATGCACTTTTTTCTTCGTATCCTAAATGCTATTTAGCATTAACGTATGCTGCAAAACTCCTGCCATGCTTCACTCAGAGGTGATGACATTTCATTCATAGGTGAAGTGATAAAATGGAATGCACGGCATCTTGAAATGCCACAAATCCCACAGCAAAGTTAATTACCTGCAAGTGTCAAGCAACACTCTAACAAAGCTCAGAGCAGCATAAGATAAAAAGAGCACAAGAAAAAGTTAAGCAGACGTTATCCATTGCTTTTATCGGGTGCTAGAAGAGAGGTACTATTTATTGCTCACGTAGTTAACCAGACTGACTCCACTCAGCTTATAGGATGACAAGTTCATAGCCTAAGGTGGAATGCCTGAATCAAACCATTCTATTATATCCCGCCAGAATAGTCTTAATGACCTGGCATTCCAGATAAAATGCAGCCAACTTTCTTTTTTACTCCTTTTAGTTCTCAGCAATCTTAAGGTCAATGTTATATAACATGATGGGTGAATAAGCATCTGTGAAACAGTTTGATGTGTGTCATCTTCAACCTGGCTGGAATCAATCTTGGTCAAGCCTTCCTTGGCTTCTGTACTAAAATTATTCTCTAAATCCAACTCCCACTTATCACTAACAGGTTTAAAAAAAAAAATCAAGATTTGTTTTCTAAAAACTTGCCAGGGGGCGGTGGGAAAGGGAGGAGGGCAGAAGAAATGATTACCTTGAAAGTGATAATGGTAATAGTTTGATGGTGTCAGGTGTTACTTCTAAGCTGACAGATCTCTAGAAACACTCAGGTTCAGGCTTTGAAGAAGGTTTCATGAGAAAAAGGTACTTCAACGATGCAGGATTTTTTTTCTTACAAGATGAAATCCAGATGAAGTCCCTTGGCACATCATCACGTTAATGTAATTACAGAGAAATAAGGATTTTCAGGGAAAGTGTCAGTTGTAGTAGACAGCACAGTGAGAAAGCGAGGATAGGAGAGGTTAACATTTCACTGTGTTTGTGTACATTAAACCTTACAGAACTGGAAAGAAGTGACACTGTTTAGTACAGGAAATAGCATTATACATCTACGGAGAAGCCAGTGCTGGATAATTTACCAAGACCAACATCAACAGGGAGGCAGAATGGGTGCAATCTCTCCATGACTTTAAGCAAATACTTGACTATAAGCCAATGAAGGAAAATATAAGCCATATTGTTTTCACTCTTGGCATAAGCTGAATTTTTTAGTCAGGGTTTGTTTCATCTTTTATGTTCAAGCAAATAGACATTTAGCGCCTTTCAAGATTTTTGTTTGATTGAAAGAGACCAAGTGAAGAATTCTGGAAACAACTCATTGAAAGATGAGCCTTGTTAAGAGCTATTGAAATATCTAGTAATAAATAATAATAAATGCAAAGCAGAAACATCAGTTAAGCTCAATTTAAAAGCCCACAAATCTTTTGCGAGGTTCCAGGATAGCATTTCACCATGTGGTGAATGCTATCCTGAGCACAGGATAGCATTTCACCATATGCTTAACTCTCACTGGGCACATCTAC
>NW_017728998.1:12880426-12904651 GCF_001723915.1 Gavialis gangeticus | reverse complement strand
AGCTCAGTTTAAAAGCCCACAAATCTTTTGCAAGGTTCCAGGATAGCATTTCACCATGTGGTGAATGCTATCCTGAGCACAGGATAGCATTTCACCATATGCTTAACTCTCACTGGGCACATCTACACATGCACTTTACTGTGGAGCTAACTAAATAGCTCCACACTAGAGCATTTACTCCGCCATAGGATAGTACTGTTGGGGACAAGTACTATCCTGCAGCAGACTAAACACACGCAATTAAACACATTTGTAGACAGTGACTGACAGGTGCAAATTGCACCTGATCAGCCCAGCTAGATGTGGGGAGGGAATCTGCAAGGCAAGAGCCTGACTCTCGTGCCCCACCAGCCTCTCCACCACCACCTGGAGCTGACCCCTTTGCCCCCTGCCAGGCCAGGGCTGCTCTGACCCAGCTCAAACTGCTGAAGTCCTGGGCTGGCAGTAGGCTAGGGGGTCAGCTCTGGGTTTCAGGGCAGCAGAGGGGCTAGCTGAGGCACAAGAGTGCTGATACTGCAGAGCCACATGGCTGACCCCTAGAGCCTACTGCTAGCCCAGGGCTGCAGCAGTCTGAGCCGGGGCGTAGCAGTCTGGGGCTGGCAGCAGCCTTGGGGGGTCAGCCACATGGCTCTAGTTTCAAAACTCTCATGCCCCAGCCAGCCCTTCTACCACCCTCCACCACCACCGAGAGACTAGGAATGACCCACTGAGCCTGCTGCCAGCCCAGGGCTGCTGTGCCCCAACTTTAAGCGCTGCAGTCATGGGCACATGTGTAAACACTGTGCCCAGGAGCCATGTCCTCTGGTGCAAATTGCTCCAGAGTTTATTGCATCAAGCTAATTGTTCATGTAGATGCAATCACTGATTTCTGTTGGCCTTGAGCAGAAATATAAGCATTTTACATTTTGCTTATACTTGTCATATCATACAAGTGAAAGTGTTAGCTATATATATAAAGACACACACATACACACACAGTAAAAATAACTCTATGTAAGTTAAAAGACCAAGGGAAACCTTTACTTTTGCAATACCTGTGCAAACTGTAGGAAGAAGGGACGAGGCAAGTGATCTATTCAGTGACAGAAATAAGTGAGTTAGTTTAATGAATATGCTAGATGCTGCTGTGACATGAAGCTGGTGACAGGGTTTGAAATGGGAAGTAGGACTGTGAGGAGCCACGAGCTGAAATGAGTCAAGAGCATAGAACAACCATTTTTGTTGGAGCCTGTTATTAAAATATTGGCAACTACTGAGGGTATAACAAATGGTTTGCTAGTGCCTTGGCTCATTAGATTTTTAAAAAATCAAGACTGTAAATGTGCTTCTCCTCATTTACCATGCATGGCTAAGTGGTCAACGACCAGCCCAAAATACTTAAGAAATGAACATTTTTCAATAATGAGAACAATTATGATAAATTATTCTAGAACCATGTTTTTTCTCTTTATCTGGGAATGATGATCTGCAGTCCTGGCATATCTGTTTACAAGTATATTTTTGTTAGTAGGCCTTACAGAGTTTTATATTTGATATCTCTTATTTTTAAATAAATGTAAAGCTCCATAAATGCTTTGGCATGGAGTGTCCCAATGACAACAACTCCTCATTATGGCTGTGCTGGTAATGGATTCATAGTTAACAGTTGTATCAGACTGCACTTATTGTAGGGTTCAGCCTCTTTGTTTTGTATAAAAAATACAGGGCAGAGTTCAGATGGTTTAACTCGGTGACTTTACCCTCTATTTCTCACCAAAAGATATTCAATTACTTTTATGTGTGACCCTAATTTAGAGATTCTTAAATTTGTAATGGTTGGGCTAATTACAGTTAGATCAACCCTGTAATCTTGTGTAATTTTTCATGTTAATATACACCTTTATCTTAAATGCATGTTGCCTTTGTCTGGAAATAATTCAGATATCTAAAACAAAATCAAGTTGGCGAGGATAAATCAGGTTTAAAACTTTCTCCTTTAATTAAATGGAATATACATACACTGTATTTCCTTTATACCACCTGGCACCATATAAAACATGTATTTTGCTTTTGGAAGACAGAATGTAAAAAGATAGATTTTTTCAGAGCCATGACCTACTATAAGCTAGGGAGAGAAGTTACATGTAAACTGGTTTAAGTCATCAGAAACTGGATTAACCCTGTAACAGAACAGAAGTCCAGTGCACATAAACCTGGTAGAATGTAGTATCACACTTAACTGATTTGGGTTAAACCGGTTTATGAAACTTGTCCCAGATCCCTTCTTGGTTTAAGTTAAATCAGAGTCTCCCAGCATCCCAGCATGCTTTCCAGCCCAGGGCTGTGCTGTGCTGTCTGCTCCAGCAGAAAAGGGTTGGGGGTAGAGGGGAGGCAGGGACTGCCCCCCCACCCCGAAAGCAACCCCCAGCTGGAGTCTGGGGCCAGGGAGGGGGGTTAAACCCCCTTCCCCTGGCTAAACCCTAATTCCCCTAAGTACAGAGATGCCCTGCCCTGCTAAAGTTTCTGGAAGTTAGAGCTAGCTGTGACTGTGGACTACAAATCCCAGAGGCATCTGGAAGCAGGCAGAGAAAGTGACCCTGAAGTTCTGGCATATCTCCTTCTGTGATTGTGGACTGCGAATCCCAGAGACCTAGGGAGCAGCAGGAAGAGGAAGTGAACACACAGCCCATGCTAGCTACATGTGAGATAGCCATGCTCTAGTGCCCCCTGGCTTCTGGCCTGAGCCACTGTAGGCATGTGGTTGCATTTCCTGAATCAAAAGTGAATGTGTGTCTATTTGTTTCTCAGTTCAATCTGTGCAGCTTACACTAACCTGCAAAGACTGAATATATTCAGCCTCAGGCTTTTTGAATGTCTGTACTTAGCCATAGAGTTAGCCTTCCTGGAAACACAGATTGTCCAAGAGATAGTCTGGGTGGTGTAGCAGGAATATCTTGGTGTGGCATGACAGCAACAGGACCGGGCCCCAGATCCTTGCAAGGAGAGTAGGAAGATTATTACTTCTTTATTGTATCTCTTATATAAGTTCAAGTAAATAGTAAAAAAAGTGTTGTTTCCACACCACAAGCCTCATCAAGAAATGACAGACTGCATGTAGCAGCTTGCTTACTCTGAATCAGCTTAATTGCTGCTTGAGGCACAAGCTAGAGGGCCCACCCAATAGCTACTGCAAATTCCTCAGTAGCTATGAGAGAGTTAAAACAGGGGTCCACCAATTCTGGTTTCTCTGGCTTGCTGAGCCAGAGAAAAGTGGCTTCAATTTGGCAGCCGGTAGAACACACTTGTCTGTTTGCTTCTATTCCAGCAAAAATAATCAGCTTTCTCTCTTAAAACATGCACCCCCATTTTGGAGGGCTGGTTATGTGGGAAAGGTGGGGGTGTGGTATGCAAGTAAATAAAAAAGATTTTTATTAAAGGCTTTGTTTGTTCCCTTTTTATCCTTTGTAATTGTGGGTTCATTTCTTTGGCAGTTATTTCTGTCTATGAATATATCATGCTGAGGAAGCAGAATGAATTTTTTTTATATCTACCCTGTCTTCAAATTCTCTGGTCATTCAGCATTAAACTTTCAATAATGTTATAAGCTATTTTTCACTAAGAGAGATATCTTACCAGTGTCAGCATTATACTGATCCATACAGCGACCAATAAGTATTCTGTATTGATAAAGGGACCCTACGCATTCCAGCTGTGATTCTGGACAGTTGTGAGGTCAGTCCCTGTCTGTTTAACTTCAGCCAGAGACCACATATAACACAAAGCACCATCATTGTCTACTAGTCTATTCTCTTGGATAATCCCTGATTCTCAATCATTTCAGCAGAGCTTGTCAAAAAAGTTTTTACAAAATTGTTGCGAAGAATCTATTTAATGATGCACGGAGAGAATCTATCAAATTGATAATTCACTAAATACAGTGCTACTGAAGCAATAGTTAAACTGATTAGATAATGAAAATGTGGCTTTTGGGTTTTGTGGGGGAGGGTGGTGGGGGATTGAAGTCATCTGATTTAGAATGCCAAATTTTATTAGACAACTGCTTCATAATCCATCTACTTTAGTCACTTTCTCCATAATTTGAACTTCTTTTTCTATAGGCTGCTGGCCCTCAGTGACCTTTCTGATTCATAGCAGGAAAGATTTCGTACAAATAGTTTCAGTCTTGTGTAAGTGTGAAGCAGCCAGTCATTTTTCATTGTTTTCCCTTCATGGAGATCTTTTCAATAGGTCAAATATCAGCAGGTGCCAATCAGTACAGCTCCATTGACTTCAATGGAGCTGCACTAATTAACTCCAGCTGAGGCTCTGGTATATCTAGGCAGGTGTATCAATTCTTTCAGTATATGCACATGTACCTGCCAGCTGAAGAGTCAAGTATCCATAGATACTGGTATCAGTTTCATTGGAGTACTCACCATTCTGCTTTTTGACATAATCGTTTTCATTGATTAGAACTGGCAGAGAGATATTCAAAGCTTTTGTGGCTTTTCCAATGTCTTCATGTCACATGCATCAAGGTTAAGGAGTTCAGCATAAACTATTTGATGATATTTCATCCAAGTTAAAGGAGAATAAAAAAGCATGTTGAGTCATTATCTAGATGTGAGCCATTTTGCACTTGACTCTTCCACCTTAGATTTCTCTCTTCTTCTTCTGGTGGGAATATGTGATAAGCAGAGCTCATTTTTAAGTAGTCTTTTGAAATGCTGTTTAGAAAGAGATAATATCTGTGAAGACCATTCTGTGAAATACAGATTCTAATACAAGCCTCAGCTGTTGGTATATTTAGTGGAAACCAGATATGATCATAGGAAGATGCTATATGTGCCGTTGAACAAAGCTGGTTTTTGAACACGGTGTTAAATCAGATGCAATTGGCTAGTCTATTTCAAGGACTGTGTATTATGTATTATCTGTGAATTGGTCTTTCACATTTGAAGCAAGCCCATCCACTGGTCACAGAGGCTTTAAAATTTAATGGCACATTGGAACTTTTTCAGAACTCCTGCTCTGAAGTGGCTCGTGGAACGGTTTCGGTCTGGGAGGAACGAGCTTTTACGTTGCCCCGATAGAAGAAAGCAACAGACTGAACTAAAAAGGAAGGAAGCTTGCTCGCCTGCTTAAACATTTGGATATTTATCTATCTCCACAAATAAAAGTGTTTGTGGTTTGCGTATAATGATATCCATTTATGGAGTTCCCTGCTAATTCCTGCTCTTCTTCCCTATACATCCTCTCTCTCTTCATCGCTTCCTACAAGGGGAGGTCTGGGTTCTAAACCTGTCTGCTTCCTATTGAAGAAACAGGATCCATTTTTATAGGACAAATATAAGTATATCCTTTCCTCTGTATGGGGCTGCCAGAGCGTATGGAAATGATTGAATATAAACATTCTTGGAGATTCAGACTGCGGATACGTCACCAGCCTCTTCTCTTCAGATTCCTACTACGTCTTTCTGTTAAAAATACAGCTTTGTCCCAGATAAGAATGCCTCTTGAGGACTGGCATGGCTTGATTCCTCATATCCTGATCCCCCATTATCCTATATCCATTACAATTTTTAAACATGTTGATCCTTCAAAGAAAGCACTGAGCAGACAGTAGCCCCTAAACTTTCTCTCACAACCTGTCCCTGTTGCTTTAGCCACTTAGTCTGTCATGTTAAACCCCAAACTCCCGGAGTCACTTAACTTCATTTAACTTGCTTTAATATTACCTAGCAGGAAGTAAACCTGATCCCTTCTGACAACTGCTAGGTACTACCATAATTTAAATACTACCTATTAATATTTATTTGCATTGTGGAAGCATTTACAGGCTCTAACCAAGCTCAGGGCCCCCATTGCATTAGGCATTGAATAAATATATAGTAAAAGGCAGTGCCATGAAGAACTGGAACTTATCAGAAGAGAAAATGAAGGTAGAGAGGGATGAAGTGATCCATCAAAGAAGCCGGATGTTGCACCCAGGTCTCCTCTTAATCAGGCATGTCCCCTAGTGAAGAACTCCCCCACCCCACCCCCCATGCTGCTCTTTGCTACGTACATGATTAAGTTTTGGGTTTTTTTCAGTTAACTATTTAAATGGTTATTTAATTGGAACTCTTGGTGGCTTAGCAACTCCAACAATTATCTACGGCATGTGTGAATACGTGCAGCCTTCAGCAAAAGAAAAGGGGCCCGTCCCCAAATTAGTCCATCTGGCAGAGTGAGTACCTGCTGTAGTTCACACATGAATAGCATCAATTTGCATGTAAATAGAGGCCTACATGCTTCTGTGAAGCTAAAAAGCTGTATTTCAACATTTCACAGTGCAATTAGGCAGTGGGCACACCGCTACATGATGGTTCAAATTTGTAGTGACGTGCCAGCGAAAATCATTCTAAATACTCTTCTCTTTGTTTCCTGGTAGGATTATTTATTGAACTAGTGTGTAAGAGCTCAGAAGAATCCTCTGTTGAAATGCTGCCAGCTCCCAGCTACGAGTCTGACATTGAGGTTGTCAGTTGAGATTAAGCATTGGTCTTAATGAACGCTGACAGTCATGTTTCTTAGGTATGGTCCTGTACCTCCTTTCAGCAAAGAACCAAAATAGAAAGCCCAGACATGTACAAAAGTATTTCAGTAGCAGAGGTGTTTCCCTATTTACTTGTACTTTCTTCCATTGTTGGCTCTTTCCACTATTGTTAGTGTTAACAGTTATCGTTTTCATACCAGGAGTTACGAACAAATGATCCTGGATGAGTTTCAGACTAGCGCACGTTACGGAGTATCAGACAGTGCTTTAAAATGATATGGGAAGTTCCTGCAAAGAATTATGATCCAAACTGGCTGTTCACAAAATAAATGGACTTTCTAATGTGTTCTTCTAAAGCTTAAAGGATTTGACAATATTTTCCATGCCACACCCTCTAAAAGCATGTTAATAATAACATTTCATGGTTCATTTCTTGACCCTCTCCTAAATTACATAGCTTTGTCTACTGCTTTGATAACATAGAGGCAAAGTCCTCTAGTCTTGCAAGCCTCAAAGTGCTGTAGTTCAGTTCTTCTGGATAAATGTATTATATGGACTTCAGCCCAGACACTCTAAGATATTTAAGTGCCTAATTTCCAATAAACCTTCCTTTCAAGATCCGGCTTTACTGCTTCATCTACTTGAAATTTATCTAATCTACTTTAGATGTAAATCTCTGAACATCCATGGAGTCTGTCAATGAAAGAGTATAGCCCTACTCATGTGTGCAATAAGAAGGTAATGTTATTATGCACAATAAAAGCCTTTCCATCAGAAACTCCCTCTGAGTAAAATCTCATGATCCATGCACTATTTCCTTCAGTTAGGTAAATATGAAGAAATGTCCTGGCCTCTGCATGGTCCTCCTAGCAGATGTAAGGATGATGTCAAGGAGTCTTTTTCCTGCACAAGGACAAGGGCATTCTGTCTCTGAGTTTAATGAAGTATGTGAGTAAATCTTTCGGCGCGCCCTGAAGAGTACCCGTATCCCCTCCAAGGAAACAGAAGAGAATAAGAAAAAAGTGATGGCGATGGCCCTCTCCTTCCGCTAGCTTGGCCAATGTGCCATTGAGATGAAATGGCCTGATCCTATCTATACATTCAATAAGGACTGAACAAGGATTGAATGTATAGTTGGGATCAGGCCATTGCATCTCAATGATTGCTGCAACTTGATCATGCCTAGTGCGCTGTGAAATTCAGGGAGACATTGGACTAAGGCACAATTTCCACCCTGAATTCTTCCTGTGACCATGTGTTTCTACACAATATCTGCCTCTGGCCTGTGCCTTTAAAGCCTAATTTCACCCTCACTGGAATCTTCACTGGGATTTGGATAAGTACCTAGAACCACAGTCTAACCCCTAATATTTACCCAACCCTATGATTGCTACTATGCACTACTGTGCCAGGATATGAAAATGAGTCAGGGCATATTTTTAGATAGATCCTTTTTAAGCAGAACAAATAGATTTGGGTTGTCATTTCTGCAATATTTTCCAATGCAGTGTATATAACCTTTAGGTCTAAAAACTACTGTATATAACTACAGAAAGGCAGCCTTGCAACTGTAAGGGAAGAGGGTGTGACAACCAACAGGAAAAGCTTCCTTTTAACCACACAACCCTGCCTTGTCCGTGGCTTGTTGTAAGATTTGCAATGGGGTATCAGATAAGCAGAAGGAACAAAAGGCAGACAGCAGAATCACTGTGATGGAAAATTAGAGCTAAAGAACAATCAGGCTCTTGGTTCAATTTGACATTGAGGCACAAGGTTGTTAAATTTTAGCCATTTCTGTCCTTCAGTGAAAGCAACAGATTCAATTTATAAGAGTACTCCTTCCTCCCCCACCCCTCTTTCTGTTCGTATGGCAAAGAGGCTGTCAGTTTGTTTTCTGGGAAATGTGATGTCTTTCTTCTATTCTGTTTGTTTGTCAAATGCATCACCTTTTGTTTGTTTGTCTGTTTTTCAATCATTTCCTGATCAAACATATTGAGATTTATTCAAAGCCAAACCTATTCAGGTTTAACGGGGGATTTTCTTGGTAAAGATTTATCCAAATCGATTCATGGCTCAGGTGGAAGCAAATCTCAGCACCCACGTGCTCAGGGGTATGGGCAAATTCCTTGTGTGCACGACTCCTGGCTGCTCTTGCCGACTCTAAGGTAGGATTTCAAGGCCTGGGTAGAGGTTGTTGCAATCCCCAATGCAAGGAAGAGCACCAGTACTCCTCCAAGGATATGTCTAGACTGCAACTGGTTGATGAAAAAGCAGCTCCAGCATCTCATCTTAATCTGGCTAGCTCAGACACTGCTCACACTATAACCACAGTATACAGGCTTCAGCCCCATAGGCACAGAAGCTTGACCCGAACCCTATGGCTGAAGGTCATTCTACTATCGCTAACATACAGCTACGTGGAGGGTGTAAAATTATTGCTGCAGCTCTAGTCCTTTTACTAAGGCCCTAAGAGCAGCCCAGTTATACTTGCTTTCTGGCAGTTTTGTGATACAAAAGTCAAGGAGGTAAAGACCTGCACTAAGCAGACCAGCGCGAACAGAGGGGCATCACACAATACAGTGCCATAGCCTTAAAGGGACACTTCATTTTATTGCATTTAAAATGTGTTTTCAGTTCATTTGTAATATCAGCTATCCCAAGGGGTTGATGACTGGCAGACTTTTAACTTCCATGGGGTATTGATGGGAACTAAACACAGTTCAGAAATTCCATCTTTAAGGACTGGAAAAATTGGTAGAAAGAGACAATATGTGTAAAACTATTTGCAGTCTTTCATTAGCCAGATTAACTAGAAAGAAAACTACAAAACCCTACAAATTGTTTTCTACATCAACTTTCTGACCCTTTAGAAGATCCCAAAAATGTGTGGGTGATCATCTGCAGGTTTCACTTCATTTCTGAGTGGCTGGGGAAGTGACTTCCCGCTTTAGTTCACATTCTGATGGCTACAGCTTTGAAAGGGAAAAGGCATGAACTTGTTCTTATTTTAAGAAGGAATCCTGGAAATGGTAGAGCACTGCACACTGCAGCAAAAGCAGAATGATTGAGCTGAATAAATACTTGTTGCTTTGGTTTTGCATCTCTCTTTATTCGAGTTTGAATGGTTTAGTCTGCTCATTTCTATATTTATTATATATAATTATAGTTTTGACTGGTACATCTGCACTGAGGACATGCTTAGTCATATATAACTGCTTGTCCTTGGTAAGCTTTTACTGGCTATAGAGCTTATTCAACTATTGTCAAATCCCTCCCCTTCTGAATCCTTTTCTCTGGGCACAGCACCCTCCAAATGTGCAGAGAGACATAGGACACTCCAGGGAAGCCCTTCCTTCTCCTCAGTGTTTCTCTCCTCTTCTATGAACATAAAACATCTGTATTATAAAGCCTGTGACTTACACACACATATAAGCATGTCCGTATATGTGTACCTAACTATATACACACTCACACGTGTGTGTGTGTGTATGTGTGTTTGTGTGTGTGCGTGCGCGCACGTGCATGCATGTAAAGAGTAAATATTTTGGGCATCAGACGTTATTAAGTGAGCTTGTAGCACATTAAGTATTGCCATCAATAAGCAATTGACCCTCAGACTGTCAGTCGCTTTGCTACATTGGTACTGACTTGTCGCTGAAAAACGGTGTAGTGACATCTTTGAGAGCAGCCTGAGAAACAAATGCTAGACCTGAAAAGCTTGTTCCATTGCTCTGCGTTGTCACATTGCCAATTTCTTTCAAAAAGAGACAGGGTGAGGGAAAGCCCTTCTTGACATTTATCTTCCAGAGATGCTATCAAGCTTTAATATTAACAAAATTCCTGCAAATACAGATGCAATTATTGACAGTCCTTTAGTATCTATCTAGCAGGCAAGCTGCAGGGCCTTGCTTTGTTTTCCTTTAAATGTATCACACTATTGCAGAGGCAGAATATTTTCACAAAGAAATGAGTTGTATCTTTATAGCAAGTGCTGTTAAAGAGGATTATAAATAGGCTTTAGACTACAGACTATAGCTTTGGCTTTACAGTTGGAAAAAAGAACATCAATCACCTGGCTGCAGCTAAATCCTAACATCTCCCTTCCTAACAGATTTTAAAGGTCACAGAAGTATAGAAATGTTTAGTTTAATCTTAAATGCATTGACTGGCTTGGCAAAAAGCATTTTAGGTTGGTTTGTTTGGGCTTTTTTTAACTAGCTATTTAAAATGTGAAACAAGTGTCACTTATAACTACAGAGGGGATCTGTAAGAGAAGGCAGAGAGGCTTGATTCTCAGAAAGGTCCGTGGCAACTCTGCTCCGCTTTTCAATCAATCTGATTCATAATGTTTGCAGATTACTTTGGCCCACCCCCTTTAGATGTGTTATCAGCAATCAGCTACATGCTGGGGACAGAGATCAACCACAAATGAGCACTAGCCTAAAAATAGCCATTTTCAAATTAAAATCTTGAATTGGGAAAGAGAATGGGCTGCAGCTGGGGCATCTTTTATTCATTTATGTCAGCAGGGGCAAAAAAGAAAAAAAAAATCTTCCTTCTGATCTGAATGGGTTCAGGGATCCTTCTTATGAGAACATTTTAATCTGCAGTGATGTAATAGAAACACAAATGGCCCCAGGGAGGGGAAAGCAAATGTCTATCAGCAAAATATTGTAGGACTATACCCTATCTGTAGCAACCGAGGCAGAACAATAACTAAAAGCAGATGAGTTATTTTAAAACCTAGGCAGCCTATTCAAGGCCCCCATTGATGCAGAGGCTGAAATACCTTTATATTCCTGCCGGACTTACCATTCTTTCTTTGTCTCTCCTGCTGTCTGCCCCTATCTCTGTCTCGGCGTCTTTTGTTTAATTCCACCTAGTTGCAAAAGGCAAACAGACAAACAAAAACCATTTACCTCTGCCACTTCCATCCTTTATCTCATACCCTCACCAAGTGGCCCTGGTTCCCCTTTCTCATTTCTGAAGGCAAAGCTGCTTCCGCTGACCGCAAGCAAAAGTCTGGCCTTACAACTCCTTACATGTGAAACCAGTGGTACATGAGGAGTAATACTTGCCACAAAAGCACAACTTTATTTTTATAGCATGGGGGGATTAACTTCTTACACCATTGAATGCTTGAGGAGATGGCTTAATAAGTTTAGTGCCTGGGCTCGCTCACACTGAAGGAGGCTGCATGGCTTTCTGAAAGATATGCTGTAGTAAAGCCACAAGTTATGGGCTTTAATGATTCCCTTTGCTGCAGGATTTACTGGGTGAAGTTCCTTGGCCTGTGCTCTGCAGGAGGTCAGGCTGGATGAGCACAGTGGTCCCTTCTGCCCTTAAAATCCATGAATCTATCAGGCTTGACGCAGCCCGCTGTTCTGTAGTCAGGCTCAGTTGCGTGGTATTTACCCTGTGTGCATACTCCTCAAATAAGGCCTTAAAAACTGAAGGCCTTTCTGTGCCATGGCACCAAAGTAAGCTCAGGGATTTGCCCTGCGATCCTGGTTCAAAATGTACCTTTTATCTCTCTTTCTCTGTTATGTTTCCCTTGCTGCAATTTTCAGTTGTTCGGAACTGATAGAGATGTATACCCGGGGATAACTGTTTCTAATCTGAATGGAAAGACACAGATCCCAAAGCTAGGTCCAGTTGCAAACCAAGTCTTCTAGGCCTCTAGGGTACAAATGACAAGAATAGGGAATCCGGATAATTTCTATCCCACTGTGAAGTAAGGCTTCTTATGTGAGCGAGCGCAGAAGAAATGGGGCAAAGTGGCATCCAGATTCAGAACCAAGACACTATTGCTCGAGAAACTGAATGTTTTCCAAGGATGATATCAAAGCAACAGATCTGTTTTCCACTGTCCATATTGCCCTCTGAACATTAATGGATCCTGATACCCTTCTGGAGCAGTAATTGTCTTCCATTGCCATTCATTCACTTTATCTGTATATAATTGGCATGTGTTTTACAAAAATATCCACAAGACCATATATATTTGGTTTCAAGATATGTCTATTTTCCCTGCATTTGAGCCAGGGGGAAAAACAAACCTCATCTTAGACTCAAGTATGATGCGGCAGGGAGCAGACAGTGGCTCCGGCTCAGGTTCTGGCTCGGGACCAGAGCTCCAGCTGATGCCTGCCCCTCTGCTGCCTCTGTACCCCTTGCCTCTCCCCCTGCATAGCCTTGGGCTCTTTTCTCCTCCCCATCCCTCTTCCTCCCATCTTCCAACCATGCTGCTCCCTGCCCACACCACTGCTTCTCCTGTTACCCTTGCTTTTCTGCTGGCTTACTCTGTCTCCTCTTCAGCCTGAGGGACAGAGCATGGCCCTGACCCAGCTTTATAGCAGTGGTGCTGGCTCCATGCTGCTGCTATAAGGCCAGGCTGAGGCAATGCTCCACGCTTTAGGCTGGAGCAAGGACAGGGCCTGCTGGTGCTGGAGCAAGGGTAAGCAGGGCGTGGGGGCCCAAGGTTGCAGGAGGGGAGAAGAAGCATGAGCGAGAGATAAGCGAAGTAGGGGGAGGTTTGGGGCCTGAGGCTGCAGGGGACAGGCAGGGAGACTGCAGGGGGCACAGGAACAAGAGAGGAAAGTGGGGGGCAAAAGGTATGGGGCATGCTGCCTGACCTCTCACCTGCATCTCTACTGCCTGCCCCGATTAACTTCCCATTTCCTACCCATTCACCACCTCTACACTGCTTGCCCCTATCGCCTGACCCCCCAACTGCCTGATCCCCATTGGTCCCCCCACTGCCTGCCCCCTTACTGCCTCCGCCACTGGCTTCCCACTCATTTCCTGGCCTACCATGTATTCCCCACTGCCACTGATGCCCACCACCTGCACTTACCACTGATTCACCCCCCGCAGTGGGGGGGTGCATGAATTTAAGATGATCCTCCAATAATTCGATTCTATACATGGAAATGATGATAACTTTATAAATGTTCCATGTATAGAATCGAATTGTTGAAAGGTCATCTTAAATTCAGGATCATCTTGGATTCAGGTGAATATAGTAATATTATGCCATAATTCTCTAGGGTTAAAGTTACTTGTATAAACAGTGTGTTGGCACTGGGTTGCACTGATGGAGAGATTCCTTTCAAGGATACTGTTTCTTATTATTGGGTATTGATTCTTATATTAATTGGTATGTTATACAATACATCTGTTTATTAGGTCAGGAGGAATTGGTTTCTTTGACTCAGCACTATAATGCTGCTACTGGCTATGGTAGATTGCTAATAGTATTCTGAATTTTTACTCATGAGAGTGTTTGTATCATATAATTTCCTTAGATCAGATTTTGTCATCTTACTTCCGTAACTCAACAAAAAGAAAGTTACAGAGAAAGAAAGAGCTCTTCTCACTACTATCCACAGCTTATTATTAAGGTCTTCCCTTTGGAGTCCTTCAGATGAACATGGTCTCTAAATCTCATAGCAAGAAACGCCCCCACTCTATAGCAGATCTATAAAAGCATTTGGCTGCGAGATGGCCTTTGTGAAATGGATGTTTTCTCAGCCTTTTCTCCAATGTGTAGGTGACCACAACACAAATACTGTCCCTACAGTAGGCACTCCACTGACAAAAAAACTCAAGGACTTTAGGAACAGAGTCATTTTTTACAGAGTTGTATGGTGACTGTGACCAAAAGCAAGTGATGGACTCTTCATGACTGGAGGGGTTAGTTGGGACATAAACTTTTCTGCTTTGGATCAGACTAATAGTTTATCTAGTCCAGCATTTTTTCTCTGACAACGTCCTTTCCCATAACAAGCACTGATTACTTTGCAATACAAAAGAAAGTTCATTTTCCTCCATGCTTGTCCATGTTAAGCATAAGAGTCAAGGCTCTACCATTAACAAAGCATCCAATTACAGATCCAGCTCTCCCTAGAAGGAAGATAAACCTCATTTGTGAGGTGTTACGTCAACTAAGTTTGGGCTTTTCTGTCTCTGGCATTTTCATTTTAGCTCTTATTTGTTTTTGGGGGTTACATTGTGAAACTGTCCCAAACCAGTTAGACCATTAAGGATAATTTTACTTGCACCTCCCTTGCTCGTGGTCCTCTTTCAAGGCATACTGCAGACACCAAAACTAGCTTTGCCTGATGGAAAAAACAGAGGTGTAGTTGTGTTTTCAGGACGCTGTGCCTGGGTTAGCAGGCAGAGCTAATTAACCCGCTGCTATTGTGTGTTTACACTGTCAACTCCTTACGCCCAGCAGCTGTGCCCAAAGCCTGCTGCACGGATGCATGGGGTTGTCTCTTAAGCAGAAAAGGCACAGAGTCATGTTCATGCAGTCTTTTGCATGGACTTAGCACCACTGCTTAGTACAGAGTGACACTCCCAGTTAGCCCAGCCTTAACCCTCCTCCTTACTAGCCACACCTCTCCCCTCCCCATCCAACTTTCCCTGTATCTGCCTTTGTAGTCCACCAAGGATACTGGTCACCAACCAGTAGATCTCGATCCACAGGTAGATCTTGGAGCCTCTTGGAGTCGATCTGAGGCTGGGGTGGGGGGCTGAGTGCCCATGTGCATGCACACACACCCCAGGTCAGTCTGGGGGCCTAGATCGAGGTCGCCGCGATGAGGGTCAGCACCTCAGAGGCAGGAGCAGAGGTAAGCTGAGTGGAGCTCTGACCAGGTGGGACTTACCTGCTGGGGAGGTGTGCCCCCGAATAATTTTTTCTCCCTCTGCCTTGATCTGCCCCCTCTCCACAGACTTACTTACTGGGTGGGAGAGAAAGGGGTGGCAGCAGCGCACAGTACATCTTGGGTTACTTTTAAATGCTAAAGGTGATCTACTTTAAAAGACTGGAGACCACTGACCTAGGGCGTTGTTGTGGCATCCCTGTGGTCACCGGTGAGTCACACCTACTGCTTGTGAACCAATGCATTGAAACACTGAGGTGTGGGTACCACCTACATACCTCAGATAGAAATAATTGTACAGGCATCAATCACAAGCAGTGTTCAACCCGATCCAGCTGACAGAGGAAAACTCTAAACGATTGACAATAGATTAGGAGTAAAAGAGAGTCTGGCATCTAAACAGAGAGACTCCAAGTGCAGCTGCTTCTCCTTTTTCTCTAATACTCAGATGTATGCTTGTTTTACAGAGGAAATAGCCTCTCCTCTCATATATGATCCCTTCTAGAGAGGGGGTAAATCCTGCAGCCCCCGTGGACGGAAGGCAGTTTGACCAACGATGCTAAATTGTAATGTAGGGAATTTGCCTGCCTTTCTCCTCTATAAACATTCGGCATCAGTCAGTCTGCTGCAGAGCCTTCTCAGAAGGTCTGCTGAAGCGGGCTCTCCGTTGATAACACGATTTAGTGAGTGTTAACTGTGTGAGGGAATCTGATTTTCTTAATATGTCAGGTACAAAAAAAAAAGGCTTGACATACCATCTATCTGAGCTATTCAGAAGTAAATAAAACAGACAAGACTTGTTAGTAATTAACATGTAAGAAACAGGCAAGTTACAACTTGCTTTATGCAATGAACTGATAATCAGTTCATCTGAGCCAAATGAATGATCATCTCCGTAGCAGTAACTTGATTTTTGCAGTCCTGCTACAATTGAAGTCAATATCAGAACTCCCATAGATCTCAGCAGTACTTAGATCAGGCCCCAAAAGAGTAATGCTGTGTTGCTATATACAATCTTCTTTAACTTTTCATTACAATATTGTCATATTATGCAGAGAGGGGGAATAATCTCATTTGGGCACTTGAAAGGAGAAATAGTTGAAGTTAATTGGCCCACTAATGATTAATTCAATAAATGGGTGTTATACACTAGCATTCAGGTTATATGAGATAAATTGTCTAATGCACAAACTGCAGCTATACTCCAAAATAAGAGTTCTTTTACAAGTAAGGATAAAAAGTGAGAGATGTCACAAAAATAAGAAAGTAGGTTGTGAGAGCCCTCTAGTGTCACTTAAGTGAATATTACATGAATCTACCAGCTACTTTCTTTTTCACAGATAGCCTCTTTTCTACCTTGGCAAAATACTACAGTGGAGTCTCCCTTACTTACCTTTGGCTTTTTTCCCCACTTCATTTATCCCCTCCCTTCCCTTCTTTACCTTTTGTTTTCCTAATTTCCACCTATTTGCAGTCCCACTGACCTCCTGTCCCACTTTTAGCTTCTTTCATTCCTTGGAGTCTCAGACCAGCAGAGACTCTCCATGCTGGAAGAAGGGTGCTTGCGCCCAAAAGCTTGCAAAGAACTTTTTTCCAACTACTCAGTTGGTCAAATAAAAAATAACACATCTACCCAAAGTACCTTGCCTGCCTATGTCCTGAGACCAACACAGCTACAGCCAAAAACCCAGCAACATGAATCTACAATAATAGAGCCTTGGTAAGCAAAGGTACTGGGCATTACAGAATCACTACCATTGAGAGGTGATTTATTAAAGGCCGTTTATCTTTCTCATATCTGATTTTTTTGCAAATGTACGTATAAAATAGATACATATTTGCAATTGCTACCAATAATGGCCTGAAGTCTCTTTTTCACATATGCCTCTTTACATAACTCTGCTAGTAAAAAGGGGCTTTAAAATAGGTTCAGATTGCAGGTATACATAGTCTAAGTGACTTTCATGTAAATAAAAATCAGAGCTTTCTAGTGAGGACCTTTATTGTTTTCCTGAGTATGTTACTATGGTTTGGGGGCTTTCCCCATCCCAGCAGCCAGTCTTGTCATTGAAATGTCTTGATTGCTTTTTATTTGAAATCCCAGTATTTTCAGTATGACAGCAAACACTCTGCAGTCATTTCTTTCTCAAACTGTAACCTTGTTTACTGTTGAGTAATCCTCACAGAGGACCTGATCCAGCTAACGCCTACAGTTTGCTTGTGTGAATCATCCCGTTAATATGAACTACAAGGAAAATGTCCATGTGCTGCACAAACCCAGGCCCAGAGGGGAGCATCTGAACAGAAGGTATTTTGATCAGCAATGCCTATGTTAGTGTTTTTACTAACCCTCTTCTGACAATGTGCTTGCGTGCATGAATTAGAGCAGTCCTGGGAGTTACAGCCAAATAGGCACACCTCTATGTGGCGAGAAAGTCAAGGATAGCAGGAAGCTGGCTGCAGCATGTAGATGTGTTTTAATGTATTCTGGCTTAAACCAAGACCAGGTCATGTAAAGCATAGCAAACATGAATTTTCATAGTCTGATTTGTTGGTGGCTTATAACAACATGAGACAAGCACCTTGATCCAGCTCAGAAGAGAGTATTGGCCCCAGACCCTCTGCCATGCTACTGAGCTGTGCAGGGAAAGAGTAACACTGATTCACTGGAGTGGAGCTGATGCAAACTAAAAGACACGTCAGGCCCACCATGAGCCTAGAAATGCAGAGGGTCTGGGGCTAGAAAAATGCCCACTTGCTGCATATCAGAGTAAAGAGCCCCCCTATATTCTGCTCCTCCTATTGCTCTGCACAATATAGGCTTGGACTGTGCTCCTGTCCCCTTAAGGAGAGATAAGCATTTAAGTAAATCCTCCCCTCCGCCCCTGCACAACGTGCTCAGCATAGGCTTGTGACATTCTGGGTTTGGCTTAACCATCTTCTTGGTATAGGTATTTACAACTGCAGGAATGCCTAGACAACTTGGTACTTTGAATGAAGGTCTTCTTTTAAAAAATAATGATCTTCCCATCCTTCCAACAGATAAGTGTATATTGTTTGTGAAGATGAGCAAGAAAATGCCCGTTTAAGTCAAAAAATCTGTCTGATGATGGTACTGAACAGGGACTTGAGGATTACAGGAGATCAGGAGTCAGTGAAGCTTGGCTTATTACAAACCTGAAATATGGGGAAATATAAAAGATACAATGTGGATCATATATTATGTTCCACAAGGTCTTAAGGATGGTAAGAAGTTACTGCTACCTCTCATTATTGTTCTTCTAGTTAAGTAGGGGGGAAAAAAAGTCTTCAAATGTCTGTGCTGTTCATTATTTATTACTGTCACATCTGACAGTTCAACTGCAGCCAAGAAGAAAATAATACATATTCCACTTTCAGTATGATTCTGTAGGGGGGAAGGGGATCGAGGAATACAACCCTGTTGGCTAGGAAAGATTTGTCAGCGCATATCAGGTAATTGGGTTCTGGGGAAAATAAAATCAAGCTGAAACCTCAAGATGTTTGGCCATGTACAGTTAGTACATAAACAAAACAAAAATTAGAAAAGCTTATAAATGTTTCAAAGGAGAATTACATGAGAGCTGCTGCCTTTTCGTTTGCAGGGGCCCTGCAGTGGGCTGATAACTCCATCTACAGTTCATCACTGAAATAGTTCCAGCAAAATGTTCTCACCAATATCAAAGGAAGCTGGTCAGAGATTTACAGCAGGGGATCAGCTGGTGACATAGCCCCGAAGTCTGATCACCTTCTAACAGTGGATGGCAGTGAAGGGAGCGGGGCACACTATGTAGAAATTCCTACATCTGAGTTTGTAAAAAGTGACATTTTAGTTCATTTGGAGGACTCTCCCTTTGCATAGTAAATCTTGGTGGGTTGCTTGGTTGAAAGGGAGGAGAGCCTTAGTGGCAATACTGCTGCGGCTGTGTGGACAACCATTCCCCGTGTGGAAGAACATATAAACCAATGTGACTGGTTGGCTGTTTGCATGTTTTATTCGTTCTGTTTGCGAGTTCTCGTGGAGCTTCCCTGTTACACCTCTGTTTGTCCATGTCTCTTCCTGTAATGGTGTCCTCATCACATCTTCAGGGAAAAGATGGCAGGGGGAGATAGTGGGCCAGGTGCCCTAAAAGGGTGAGACGTGGTCTCTCAAACCTTCTGCGCAGTGAAAGTGTCTCTCTTCATAGACTACATCAGGGCTGTCCAAGTGACCAGGGCCTGGGCTGCACCAGGTGCCCCTGGGGCCACTCCCTGGGTGGGCGCCCCACACTTACACTGTGCCACAAGTGGACATTCCTCCCACCCCCCGCTCTGCTGTACCATGTTGTGTGTGAGCACTCCCCCTGTGCAGTGCTGCACGTGCAGGCCCCTGTCCCCCTCCTCCCCCGATCCCTGAGCAGCGTGCCATGCTGCCAAGCCCAGCACCACCCTGGAGGCAAGGTCATGAAGCAGAGGGCATGAGAGCCTGGAGCACTTGGCTGCTAGTGCAGCTAGAGCAATGGGAAAGTCGTGGCCAGGTACCTGAGAGTAGCAAATTTACCCCCGCAGCCCCTTGGCTCGGTGACTAGTGCCTCCTGGGTCTGGGGGGGAGCACCTGGGGTCCTGCTGTTGCCGATTGCCAAGCTGGGGGGGCAAGGACCCCCCCCAGTGTGCTTCCCAGCAGACTTTTAAGTGGACCAGAAGTACTTCCGGTCCACTTCTGGGTTCGCTGCTGAGCACACTGGAGAGGCCCCCCCCATCCTCCTGTGGGACGCTCCATGCGCCCCAGCACCACAGCGATCATAAGCTGCACCTTCTACCTCAAGATATGTCGACAAAAACTTTTAAAGTTGTGCCTGTGTCCAAATCACTGATTCACCCAATCAGCATAGAATCTTCAGATTCGAATTCAGCCGAATCAAATCAGGGACATTGGATCAATGGATCAAATCACTGTCCCCGAATCGAATAGTACCCATTTCACACAGCCATACTGCTTAGACATTGGATGGAGCAGGTGCACAGGTATTTTTGGACTGCAGCATCTTAGATGTGTGTTCAGGGAACACAGTACCTCCATTGGAAAGGATTCATGCCCACTCTTGTCTTTTTGTTACATGGGACTGTTGCTAAATTGAGGTACAGCCAAACTGGGGAAAAAATGCTATAAAGGATCTGTGGTGAATGTGCACGCCTCTCTGTGTCTCATGTTGCCATGTCCATGGCAAATACACACTAACTTTTTTTTTCATAATGATCATCAAATTTAAATAGTATCAGACATGGCAGCGCATAAGTCCAAACTGCCAACTAATTAACATTCATTATGTTCATGTTCGATGCCTTCAAGCTTGGACGCATGAATTTAGGCACCTAAATCTACCTGGGGCGCACCTGAATGGAAAGGACCAATTTTCAGAAGCCCGTGATTCTACGTCTCCAAACCTGCTCAGTCTTACTCGAGTCCAGACAGGCTTCAGTTGTCTTACTTTAATCTCCCAAATAAGAACATTTGGCTTTTAGAGTCAAATCACTGTGCAACAATAAAACAATTAATCCTCACAATAGACCTGTGAGGTGGTTGAATGAAAAGCATTATCACCAGTTTACAGAGGTAGAGATATGAAAATGACTGCCTGAGGCCACACAGCAAGGCAGTAACAGAGCTGTGATGAACAATGGTACTTGTGTGGCTCTGATTACCAGAGGGTCTGAGCATCTTTCTAACTTCTCATCTACTTATTGTCTCAATAACCTTGTGAAGCAGCAAAATATTAATATATAGCATTTTACAAATGGGGAGTTTAGATGCAGATTCACAAAGAAACTTTGGTGAAAGCAAGGATTTAAACTTAAGTTTCCAGATTTTCAAGGAAGTGCATGGCTGCTGGACAGTCCATTTGTTAACATTCAAGACCACTTGCTGAAGACCACTGAGAGATTTGGTAAGACATTTTTCAACCAGCTATCAGTATGGTGTCAGATCTAAAAAGTGAAGACAGTGCGTTTCAGTTGTAATCACTCTAACAACCATGCTAGCTAACATTTTTGCAAACAATTATAGGAGGGGTACCGCCCATAATTATTTACTTTTTGAAATCATTGCAAATTATATTCTAGTGACATCTGCTAACTGCACGGCACTTAGAGTAAATAGATAAAAAAATGTTTATGTCAGTCTAATGTACCTGAAAGGTGCCAGGTTGATAGCTCTGGAAAAGTAAGACCTCTCGTTATCCAATGAACGGTATAGCATGCTCAAAGAGAGGAGACGTTTTTCTCACGATTCCTTGAAATACTGTTGCCACACAAGGGTGTGAGGGTAATTCATTCTCCGTAACTCACATAGTCCCTCTGCACGCTTTCGAGGATGCCTTCCCTGTTTTATATTTTTCCACCTGTCCATGAGAAACTAGATTGAGTCCACAAGACTTTTTTCAGCTAAATCCTGAATGGCCACCTGATGGGAAAAAGTAGGTTATTCGTTACTAATCTACAGTGGATTTCAAATTGTGATTTAGAATTAATACATTTTATAGTGCATTACCAATCTCCTTGCAATCCAGTTCCCTGGCGTGTTTTATTTAATGCATAAACTTCCATTGACATGCCAGTGCCGGAGGCATTACAATCTATCATGTCAAGAATTCATATATTAACCATTCTTGTTAGCAGGCATTGGCACAATACGTTTTAATGGTTCAGAATTATGCTAATGATCCATAGATAATGGGTCACAAGGAGATTTCTGAACCATACCTTTAAACCAGTGCCACAGTGCTTTTAGGACGTGTCAAAGTCCATATAGGCTTGGCACTATGACATGCTTTAATGTATCTTTGAAGCACCTTATCTCGGCTGCTATGGTTTAATTGAGATTAAATGGCTGTGAAAGACCTAACAGAATTTCAAGGACAAAGCAATATCTCATATTCTCAATGATAGGGTTTAAATGTATTTTGTAGGATAAATACCCAATGCAAATGCATGACACCAAACTAATAATAAAGTCAAGACTCAAACCCACAGAAGTCAATATGGTTAGAAGGAAACACATGGCAGCCCATTTCTTTGTGCATAAATCCCCTGTGTTTGGATCTGGTTTTCCTTATCAATGCTGTACTGCAATACGGTGGTAAAAGTTCATAAGGGAGGCTAAGTTTTTCAAACTGGCCTATGAGTTCCAAATCTCTTTGATGTTCATGCTGCATATGTGCTGGGGAAGCCCTCTAACACTATTTTCAGAGGTCATGTCCCCTGGATTTCCATCTGCTGTATAACAGTAACACAAGATCAAGGTTATAAGGATATTTTTCTCCAATCATTAATACAGCTACAGAACTATACTTTTAAGAAAGCGAAGATATGGGCTGAGCAGAGTTAGGGGCCATTAAAAGAGAATCTTTATGAACTTCAGTTTAATAAGCAACATTTCAGTAACTTGCAAACCTGAACTCCCTGATAAGGTTCAATAATGATAAAAAGGTATTTCACTGTCTTGGAAGATGCTGCTTTATTCCAGTAACAATAACCATGTAGTTTCATGACCCTCCTGAGTTTACATTTGAGGACTCATTGGAAAAACTGCCAACATCTCACAAAGGATGCCAAGTATAATACTGCCATTTTTTTGAATTATTCATTAGACAGAAGGAATGAAAAAAAAAAAAAAAGGAAGCTAGTCAATGGCTTTATTTATTTATTTATTTATGGGTTTTACTACTCTCCATATTTTCAAGTGAAGGGAATACAATTCTTCCCCTTGTCTGCAGACACGACTCGTAAAGAAAATAAAACATATGCTTGAAAAGTTGGGATTTGGGGGGGGGATACATTTTTCCGCTTTTAACTTGCATTTTAACATAAGGTAAAACATTTTTTTGACAAGGTAAGTAGAGTAAACAAAGATCAGGGAGAAAGTAGAAATTACTGAAGTGCTGGAAAAACTGCTGCAGGCTACTTTTTCACACATTGCTGCTCAAGTCAGGATTATGCTATGACAGTTCTAACTCTCCTGCTGACATCCTTATAGACTCTATTACATTATTTACTTCTTGTAAAATAACATTCTATTACAGCTCCTTCAAGTCCTGCTGCTATTCTAAGTTCAAGGGGAAGAGAGTCTGCTCAACCATAATTCCTTGCTTCCAACTCGTTAATATGACTTGGAGGAGATCATTATTAAAAAGCCTGATATGTGGCCTCTATTTCATGCCTCGTTTTCTGTTGCAGTCAAATCTGTATTTCTAGGGTGTTGGTCTTCACTTAAATCAGCAGCACTGCACTGAATGCATTAACGTGTGTCTTGAAGTAACAGGCAGAGAATGCCCCACCCGGGACTGAAGATGTAATGTCATTTTTCTGTCACTAAAGGGGGAAACTCTCGCATTCTCGCTCACTTTTTCATCACAAAGAAAGGCGAGGCGGTCATGCAAACAGACGATTCAGAAGAAAAAGGATTGCTTCTCAGAAGGCTTGCCAAGAATATCTCTGGATGAAGCAGGATTAACAGCAGAATGGTCACTCAAACACTTTCGCAAAATTGACTCGGGTCTCTTTCGTCAGTGGCAGGAAATAATCAAACATGTGGCACTGACTCCCACCTGGAAATATGGGTATTTAAAGAGGGGGAAAGGAAAAAGAAACTGCAGTATAATGTGATGACACCATGGCTAGGGACAGAAGTTACACATAAACCAGTATAAGTGACTGGAACCTGGTTCAAATCTGTAACACAACAGAAGTTCAATGCACATAAACCCCTTTCAAAATGGCCAAAACTGGTTTAAGATAAACCTGGATGGATGTAATATTAGACTGGACTAATTTGGTTTAAATCGGTTTATTGAACTTCTGTCCCAGATCCCCTCCAGATTCAAATTAACTCACAGTCCCCAGCATCCCAGGATGCTTTGCACCTCCCCCACAAACCCCCCCTTTCAGGGTGGGCAGGTGAGTCTTGGCCCAAGCTGTCTGCTCCAGTCAAGCAGGGAGGCATGCTCTAGCACACCTCTCCCTCCCCTCCCCCCCCCCCCCCCCCCC
>NW_017728998.1:12843329-12875426 GCF_001723915.1 Gavialis gangeticus | reverse complement strand
CTGGGTCACTGCAGGCAAGTGGCTGCATTTCCGGAATCAAAAGTGAATGTCTGTTCACTTGCTTATTGGTTCAATCTATACCGCTTAGACTAACCAGCAAAGATTGAGTCAATTTAGCTTCAGGATTTTTGACTGTCTGTACTTAGCCTTTAAGGCTACTGAGAGAATGAAGATTTCTAGAAACATATAATACCACAAGCCTTGTAACCACATTCCTGTGACTGACTCTTTGCCCCATGGTTGTAGTGTTTATTGCAGTACTGCTGTAGCTCCTAAGAGCCCCAGCTATGGACTGGGACCCCATTGTGCACAACTCTGCTTAAACACAAACAAAAAATGATCCCAGTCGCAGCAACAACTTCCAATATAAGTGTAAAACAGGTGACAGCAGTCAGAAATATCAGAAAGAAAGGATGAGCATAAGCAATACACATATTTTTATTTTATTGCATCATTAAATGACTGTCAACGGTGCCACTAATGCATATTTATAGAAGCCTGGTATCCAGATTGTTGCCGTACTGGTCTAGAGGCAAAAGGAATCAAAACTCATAGCAGAGGTGATATCTTTTATTAGACCAACTAGATATTTGCAAAAAAAAAAGTCTTTATTTACAAGCTTTCATGCACAGGCAGCCTTCATCAGGCATAGGAGATCTGCCATGGGTTTTGATTCCTTTTGCCTCTAGACCAATATGACTACAACCTGGCTGCCTGACACGTGGAAGATATCAAATTTTAGCCTCCTTTTGAAGTAAAAACTTCATAATTTTATAAGAAGGAGGCAAAATTTACCACCTGAAACCTAAGATCCTGCTCCTGTCTTTGTTCAAGCTAATTTGCATTCCGACAGAGCACAGAGATACCTCCCCACAAAAGAGATTCCTGCTCAGAAGAGCTTTCCATCTTTCCACTCTTCTGTGAAATATGAAACATTATAACCAGAAGGAAACATGATTCTACATCCTGCTTACCACCAGGTAAAAAGGTAAAAAGACTTTTCCACCTTTTTCTGAGCCTAATCTGCACAAAATGAACCGTTCCAAACAGGAGACTACCACACCTGCAGCTCTCCTGTGAAATACAAATTCTCATTTCTACCTAAGAGAACTTTTACAATCTTTGCAATCTCCTATGCCTGATGAAGGGTGCCTGTGACCAAAAGCTTGCAAATAATGTATTTATTTTTTGCAAATATCTAGCTGATCTAATAAAAGATATCATCTCTGCCATGTGTTTTGATTCCCATTTATAGAAGCCAAATTCAGTACTCGTTTTCTTTCTAAGAAGTTGCAGCAAGGGAGGTTTAGGTTGGATTTTAAGAAAAACTTTCTCACTAGGATGGTGGTGAAGCACTTGAAACATGTTACCTGGGTGGTGGAATCTCCATCCTTGGAGGCTTTAAGGCCAGGCTTGACAAAGCCCTGGCTGGAATGATCTAGCTGGGGCTGGTCCTTCTTTGAGCAGGGGTTGGACTAGATGTGACCTCCTGAGGTCCCTTCCAACCCTCATTTTCTATGACTCTAGGTCTCTGTCACAGGCCACTGACTGTTTAGAAGTTTCCTGTGGCAGGGTTCTGCCTTTTTAAGTAGCTTCTGGCTGACGATAGCAATCCAGACACTTGTGAGATAATAGATTCTCAGGTTCTGCGACTGGGCCTTTTCAGATGGCACTGTTTTATGTTCAGACACTTTGATTTCTAGGGTGCAAACAAGTAGGCTGCTGTGTATCTGGTCCCTTCTCCCATCTCCCAACTGCTGTCTCACTGAGGAACAGTGGCTCCAGGTGGGTATAAAACGTTCCTGAATGTATCCTTACATCTCTCAGGGGTGTAGGTTGCAGCCATGTTGGTCTAAGGACATAGGCAGACATCTCTGTAACAGGACAGAATGTCTCAGCAAAGGTTTATGGACCTATTGAAGTCAATGGGAGTTTTGTCATTTGACTTCAACAGAGCTAGGATTTAACTTCGTATCTCTGGTATTTTCTCATTGCACACCTCCCTTGGAAATTATGGATTGTTTAGTGTACATAGGAGTAAGCTGCGTCTGGGAGACAAAATGGTTCTTTGTTGGCCCTTCAAATGCCTGAGAAGGAGAGTAGCAACAGGATCTACCTTAAACCGAACCTCCTTTCTCTCAAAGTTACTTCCTAAGTCAAGAGTCCATCCTCATGGGAGGGGGGTCTGCTTTCAGAATCAAATGTTCCATGCTTATGAGTTGAGCCAGTACATTATCACTGCTGAAGTTCAAGTTTCCTGTTGAGTTCAAATGTAAGAGGTCAGTCTTTAGGATCCAACTGTCCCTGTTCAGCTTGTACTGTCATCATATATTTGTCTGTCTGTCTGTCTGTCTGTTCTAGGGTTTTCTAAAACACCCATCACCATCCTGGTTAAATATATTCAGCAGTTTAAATGCACAATACCCTGGGAAAGCAGAAACGCTTCACTGTAGTTTGGTGAATACCAGATTACAATGGGAGCTACTTTTTATTTATTGCAAAGGCTAGCACATTCATCAACTTGCCTAATTAAAATTTACCAATTAATAAGCAGTGGCAAACCCCAGACAAAGGTCAGTAGCAACCTAAGCAAACTTATCAAAAATGCAAAAGGGTTTAGAGTTTTTAAAAAGTTCATTCTTTCCTTAATTAACAGATCTAATTACAATCCTGCCATAACTAAATGCAAAATATTCTCTTCAAAAGACAAGAAGTCAAAGGTTTAATAGCATAGATAACCTCCTTCTGCAGTATACATTGACCCAAGCGTAGAAGGGAATTTTACCAAGCAGTCAACAGTGTTGATGAGACAGCTCTGACAGAAATTAAACCTAAGCAATACATAGGAATCCCAAAGCAACAAAGGAATTGAAAGGGAATAAAAACTCTCTTGCATCTTGGGATCTGAACTAACACTAAGTCAAGGCTTTTGATAATCTCCTTTCTTAGCAAGATGTCAATGTATTTATTCTGTGACCTTTACTTGTTAGTTTTGAATAACACTTTCACATAATATAGACTGCATGAGTACAACTGTCACCTCATTTAGCCAAAATGTATGATGGGAAAATCAGCTTTAATATTAGGTTCTCTATTTACAGACTTTTAGCTGTAGGTATTTAAAACACACACAACTAGTATCCAGCAGTTAGGAGATGAAGTCAACTTTCTGGTTCTCAAGCAGTAGTTTAGATATGTAATATTTCTTCAAGAAGACTGTAAAAAGAAAATTCAAACCTGCAGCACCAGGCGGTTAGTTCAGAGCCTTATAGGAAAGAGCAAAATGATGTTCACAAACAAGCCCATGAAATCTTCGCGGTTAATGACGTTCCTCATATCTGGGCAACAGTGACTGAAAGAAAAATTAGACTGCTTAAAAATTAATACTATATAACTAGAATGAATTGCTACTATTCATCTTTATGTCACAATCAGCAGAAGGAGCACCACCAGATGAAGGAAGATCTCTTCAAGGAAACTTAACCAGTTTGAAGGCAGCTTCTGTTCTTTTTCACATTTTGCCAATAACAAAGCAAATCGACCTATGGAACATAGGCATATGAAGTAGAAACACTCGAATCTCAGTAATTATCTTGGAGAGGATCAAACATACAGGAGTTGTTTCCATCTCGTATGGAAACAAAATGGCACTGTAACAACATTTCAATTCAAACAGCTCACTAAGTGCCACATGAAGATGCAGCAACTTTTCCAAGCAAGCTCCCGAAATCAGTGGTTCTCAACCTTTTTAGACTCAAGGCAGCCCTCCAAACGTCTTCAAAATTTAGCAGCATCCCATTTAAAAAAAACATGCCTATTGTGAATATCATAATATAAGCATTATAATGCTAATATGAATTTGGTATTCATCGATTAGCACAGGGCAACTGACCCTGCGTGGGGTGGCTGCGGCAGTGGTGGTGCCCGTGTTGCAGCATCTCTGGCAGGTTCTCGCGGCGCCTCGGTTGAGAACCATTGCTCTAAGCTGCCCTTCAGCTGTATAGAGCTGCACTATCACAGCTTGAATTAATTCCATATGGCATGATAATTCTTCTGCCAGCTGCAGGAATGAAAAAAAAGTATCCTTACTCAGACAGATAAACATGTCAGGGTGTATCAGTTATTCCTATCCTTACAAAGAACATGATCTTGTGATTTTGAATGTCACAGCTTGAGCGGATGAGTGGTGTCAACCAGCCACAATAAACAATGCTGTTATAACAATTAGTCTGATTTTTACATAACATTTGGAAACAGGCATGGTGAAGTACGTCTTTACACAAGGCAAACATTTATTATTTGGAGTCCTTTCTTCCAAGTCGATCAGCAAACGCATGCAGGGATGAACAGTTCTGGCACCGTTCCTGACCCAAACACACCTGATATTGTAGAGTTCAGGTGCTGGATGCTGGGAGATAGAATTGGCCCTCTAGAATGACTAAAATCACAGACACAGTAGAAGACATGTATTTATCGCATCTCCTTCCGTTATTTTTCTTAGTGCTTTTCATACAGGATAAGAAACCAACACAATCACTTAACAAAGTTTTCTATGAGAGTGGAGTCTAGAGATGAGAAGCGATAGGAGCGAGGTGATGTTGCTGTTCTCATTTAAATGGCGGTGGATCTATCACTGCAGAAATTCTCCTAAGGCGTCTGAAACAGGCCATTTATGATTCAATCCACACTTCCATTTCTTTTTTTCCCCCAAAGTAAATTCTAACTCATTCATTTTGCACTTGATGTTTGCAAAGGAAAGCTTTTTATTTATTTATTTATTTTTAAGTGAAACCTTTTCTTGATGTTTGACCGTTCTCTGAAGATGTTAATCACCAAAACCATAAATCCAAGACAGACAACCACCCTGGTACCCTGAATTTATGAAGAGTTGAAAGCAAAAGTATGTGGAGTTGTTTCTGTTTTATTCTTCAGCGCCGGCCATTCTTTAGACAATAGCCTTTATAAATAGTAATCCAAGCAAGCTTGTTAGTGATAACTAATGTCCCAAAGCACTATATGAAAGGGCAATAAATTGGATTAAATGAAAAGGAAGAAACAAGCAAACTGCCCCCCTCAAAAAAAAATAAATCCCAATTTACTGACCAACCAGCTTGAAAGCTTAAATGTATCTATGGAGTCTGGGTAATAAAACATAAGTAAAATCTTTGCACTGGGCAGGTATGATCCCTTTAAAACAGAGCAAAAAGCTTTAATGTCTTTAAGCTCCGTCCATGAGTCTTATATTATTTTTCTTTTCTTTTCCTTCAACAAACAGCTCTTCTCTGCCCATGTTGTGCCCAACAACAAAAGAATTCAGGCCTCTTAAAATGTCCCTGAATTTTTTTTTTGTTTTTGAAAGGATACATCTTTCTTGTGCTCAGACATCCACAAAGAATAGGAATATGAAAAGCACCAAACTTGTTCTTCATGGTCTGCAAAGTGATTCCCATCTCATCCTGACACAATTTCCTTATACATTAAAACAAACACCGGGATCACCCAATCTGTGTGATATTGTTTAATTTTGTTTAAATATTAACAGATGGAGATCGCTTATCTCAAGTCTCGCAGCCTGAGCATATCTCATGTGTTATTGCCCTGTAGTGTCAAAAACTATTTTACGATAATGTAAAATACTCAGTCTACAAAAGAGCTTGATGCATGTTTCGTTCATGAATGGCCCAGTCCTCAGACTCTGCTACAGGACAGTTGCTGCAGGTATAAAAAGGGACGAGCATAAAGTAATAGTAAAATTATACTGCTATGATGAATTTTCCCTTCTAGCCAAACCTAAACCTAGTCTGTATGGGAACAGTACATTTTGTTAATCACTGAAAACTCAATTTAAGCATAAGTAAAAGTCTCCTGAACTGCGGGAGCCAATTTGGTAAGGTTTATGAATTTTCCTCAAACTTCAAAATAGCCATTTTTGCTTCTCTTCACTTTTTTCCAAACTAAGAGTCACAACCCTGAAGTGGGTTCATGGCCCTTATGAACACGGTCACAAACCCAATGAAAATGCAGCAGTAAATTGAAGTTTGCACTGACCAAGTTGTGCTGTAAATATGAAAAGATTGGGAACAACTGATTAGGGGCTTGTTTGAAACCAGTATTCAGAGTGAAACTCAGAGACTGCAAACCCCCTTGCCACCAGCATATATTTAAAGATCTGGCCCTAAACCTTTTAGAATTGCACAATTTGACCCGTTCTTTGAAGTGCAGACAATCATATCCTAGCACCATATATTTTATATGACACTTTCAGAACATGCTTTGCCAACTTTTTATACATATTTTTGACCTGTCTGCTAAAAGCTGGCAAATGTCCCTCTGGACTGCTTTGAAAGCATAATTTAAAATTTGAATTTACGTGAGACATCATTTTTCCCTGGGATTGCAGATGCCTCTAACATTTGATGCACTGAAGACCATTTTTAATGACACTTGTAACTGGATTTTACTGTGAATATTTATGATTTGGTCAAAATCAAATCAGAAAGTGATTTGTGTCCCCTGTGACAGCGAGTGTCCCTTCATTGGGATCGGAGGTGTTGTGCATTTGGGGCCAAATGTTCTTTGACTGTTGCAGGATTTATGCATGCTGCAGATTGCAAATGTCTTTGATATTTCCAAAGGACCCAGACTGCCATCTTCTACAAAGCCCAAGCAAAGGGGTTTTCTATTGGAAAGTTCAACAAGAATCAGGGGAAACAAACTTCCTCTGAGTTATGAAGCAGCAACACAGCTACTGCAGCAGCAGATGGGGGAGGAGGGAGGATCAGTTGCCAGGAAGCTATTGCCTTTCAGCCTGGCCACATTTCCTGCCGTCCACCTCTTCAAAATCCTAGATTTGCACATGAATTACTGTATACAGAATGTGTACCCATCACAGTTGCAAACCTCTTGGAAGGAATTAGATTCATATAGTCATGGATTTACTCAGCACCTTTTAAGTCCCTTATGTTATCATGGAGTTAAACCGGACCAATCTTTACATCACGGAGGATATGAAATCTTACTTTGGGTATCGACGGTCTCTTCCAGGCAGTACTCTACTGCAGCTGTTCATAGCAGTGGACCTAATTAACATCCCCGCTGAGCCAAGGAACCAAATATGTTCATCAGTGGTAGTCAAAAAGTTTAGTCCAGTGGATCTAGTTCATGATATATGCCTTTGATCTGTTGTTGGATTTCTGGCACTTTGACCTCACGGAGGCTGCATGGGCCACTCATGATAACAGGGGAGGCTGCTGAGCCTTATAGATTCATAGATTCATAGATGTAGGGTTGGAAGGGACCTTGTAGATCTTCAAGTCCAACCCCCTGCCCTGGGCAGGAAAGAAAACTGGGCTCAAATGACCCCAGCCAGGTAGACGTTTAGCCTCCTCTTAAAGACCCCAAGGTCGAAGCCATCACCACTTCCCTTGGAAGTTGGTTCCAGATCCTAGCTGCCCTGACTGTGAAGTAGTGCCTTTGGATGTCTAGTCTAAACCTACTCTCTAACAACTTGTGGCTGTTATTCCTTGTTACCCCGGGGGGCGCTCGAGGGAACAAGGTCTCTCCCAAACCCTGCTGGTCCCTCCTAGTGAGTTTATAGATGACCACCAGGTCCCCCCCTCAGCCTTCTCTTGTGAAGGCTGAACAGGTTAAGGTCCTGTGGACTCTCCTCGTAGGGCCTGCCCTGCTGTCCCCAGATCATGCGGGTGGCCCTCCTCTGGACCCTCTCCATGCTGTGCACATCCCTCCTGAAGTGCGGCGCCCAGAACTGAACACAGTACTCCAGCTGTGGCCTGACCAGTGTCGCATAGAGAGGGAAGATCACCTCCTTGGCCCTGCTTGAGATGCACCTGTGGATGCACGACAAGATACGGTTAGCCCTACTGACCGTGACCTCGCATTGTTGGCCCATGTTCATCTTGGAGTCAGTAATGACACCAAGACCTCTTTCTGCCACTGTGTTCTTGAGAGGGGAGTTTCGCAGCTTATAAGTGTGCTGCTCATTCCTACTGCCCAAGTGCAGCACCCTGCACTTGTCAGTATTGAAACACATCCTATTTTTGTTAGCCCACCCCTGTAACCTATCCAGGTCCTGCTGTAGTCTGTCCTTCCCTAGCATGCCCACTTCACCCCAAATCTTGGTATCTTCAGCAAATTTAAACAGGCTGCTTTTCACCCCATCATCCAAGTCTCTAATGAAGAAATTGAACAATGCGGGCCCAAGGACCAAGCCCTGGGGGACTCCACTGCCCACTTCCCTCCAGGTCAAAAAAGACCCATCCACCACCACTCTGAGTATGACCCTTCAGCCAATTTGCAATCCATCTGACTGTGTAGGCATCGAGGCCACAGTCACCTAGATTTTCAGTGAGAATGGGGTGGGAGATAGTGTCAAAGGCCTTGCTGAAGTCCAGAAAGACTACATCCACCGTGACACCTGCGTCCAATGCTTTTGTGACCTGATCATAGAAAGCAATCAGGTTGGTCTGGCATGACCTGCCCCTAATGAAGCCGTGCTGGTTGCCCTTGAGCATCATCCTTGCTGCTGGCCCATCACAGATGTGCTCCTTGATAATCTTCTCAAAGAGTTTCCCCAGGATTGAAGACTAATGGGCCTATAGTTGCCCGGGTTCTCCCTCTTTCCTTTTTTAAAGCTGGAGACCACGTTGGCTTTCTTCCAGTCATCTGGCACCTGGCCAAAGCACCACAAGTGCTCATAAAGCTGTGCCAGGGGCCCCGCAATAGCCCCTGCCAATTCCCTCAACACCCGGGGGTGGAGAGCATCTGGATTTGCTAATCCGAACACATCCAGCCCCTCCAGAAACTCTCTAACCCGGTCCTCCCTGACCTCAGGCCTGGCAGTGTTCCTTGACCCAGAACTTGAACTGGAATCTTTTTACAGTTCAAAATATTTGATTAGCCTCTCTGTTTGGTTTTATTTTTTTATTTTTTCATGCATGCCTACATCTTAATATGGATTGGGTGTTGAATTGAAAAATGATGGAAAAACAATCCAGGGACTTTAGAGAGCTCATAAGTGCCTACACAGTGTAGCCAGAGCAGAATAAAGTTCAGACTATGGCTCAGGAATGCAGGAACAGTAGCTCTGTTTAAAAAAAAGTAGCTATATTAAAATATTTATTACTATTATTATTATATAATTATACATGAATAATAATAGTAGTAATACCTTCATACTCATTAGATCTTGTCCCTGCAAGCCTTCTGAATCATATACAATAATAGAACTTTCTGTACCAATTTCTCCTGTAGATCTGCTAAACCAACATATCTTGGGAGAGCAGGTTGGAGTATTTTTTGGTTCTCGCATCCACAATAAAAGTTTCTTTAGGTCACCATTGCACAAGAGTGATAATGAAATGCACAAGTCAGGAACAGCACAGCTGTGACTGTTCAGTGTTTGCTGGGCTATCAGCTGGAGAACAACATGTTTTTACCAGTAACATGGGCACATTTATTCTATAAGTTTTTCAGAAAAAAATGAACCCGGAACCCCATAGTGCCATTTGTACAGGCCATTTATTCAGTCTCCTTGAAGTTCTCCAAATCATCAACTAGAATCTCCTAAGCATCGAATGTGCCTTAAATTTTTATGTCTTTCAGGAATCAGCAACTAAGTTTATAACAAGACCTGCTCTTTTTTCAGCTGGAGAGACTTTTAATCAGTTCACAGTTGCCTGTACATGTCTAATTTTATGCAGTAAGGAAGAGGTGAACGCCTCTGTACTGACTTGGCAAGTTGGAAGATAGCTTGCTTTGAAATTTGTAAACAGATAGGCTATCCATGACTGAAATTATTAACATGGATGGGCATGGCATGCTTGGAATTGCATTTCTTCTAAATTGTTCCTCTGCATCTTGTCATGTCCGTGTAGTATATTAGCCGACTCAAGACGCACACAGCAATGTAAATGTCATCGAACTAACTTCTGAGCACGTCTGATGTTTACAAGCATTTTTTGTTTAAATCTGTACACATTTTTAAAGAAAACTGTGCATTGTATTTATTTAGAAAAATTTTGAGTGAAATCACACCACTGCAAATCTGGAGTCGTTGCACTGTTACTTACAGAGGTCTTCCAGAATTATCAAGGGGTTGTATGCCTTACAAGACAGCATTACTTGCCTAATTTTAAGGCAAGCCTGCTACTGAGTTAGACAGCTAAGCACCCTAAAATGCCTTGAAAGAATCAGGTACAAATGCCAGGGAGCTGAGTGGCGAGCCACTTAATTTAGCCAATAGAAAGTGCTGAGGGGAGCCTAAATCCTCAGTTGTATTGCAGGCCAGACCATCCAAGGAATTTAATCATTTTATTCCTATTTTAAATGCCTAATTCCCTTTGATTTCAATGCACTTAAGGTGCCTAAGTACCTTTGAGAACCTGAGCCTTTGTCCCTTTGTAGACTTAGCTACATAGCTCCTAAATCATCAGTGGCAGCACTAATATTGCCTCCTTTAAGTCTCAGCACAGTTGACAGATTACATGAGCAGACCAGATGAACCAATCTTTTATTCCAGCTATGGTCCCCTCCAGGTTGGGATAAGATACTTGATGGGGAGGAAAATTATCTTAAATACATGTAGTTCACACTATACTCATATGGTGGTAAACAGGAAACTCAGTCTTGGCATCTTTCCCAGGCACTGCAGTATATTCGGTTTCAGATTCAACCCCCTTAGTAGCAAAACAATGGTTGCTCCCAGACTTGGATGCATCTGCTACTATCAGAATTCCCACCTTAGGGAAAAGTTTAAGCATTTAGAAATTCCCTTTCAAAGCACCAGTTGAAAATCACACTAAAGAATGCAGCTCTCATACAAGCCTTTAATGTAGTGAAGAAAGACAAAGCAGTGCTCTCTTAAGAGACAGAGCTAGTCTTTGACCTTGATCCACCTTCCCTGGTAATATTTGGGCATAGAGATATCTGACTGTGCAGGCTTTAACTGCAAACTGCAGCTAGCAACTTCAAGCCATGCAGTTTTCTGATACAAAAATATCTATTTAATTGCATTGATAATACTGCTCTTGCAAGATTAAAATTACCTACATTCTCTTTTGGTTTGTTTTTTGCTGCTTTTTTTTTTGATTAAACTGTCTAATACCAAAACCAAAATCATTTGCCACTGCACTGAGATTCTGATAGGCCTTTCCCAGTGTTAAGCAGGGTCGCGTGGTACCTTATTGACTAATCAAAGTAGGTACACACACATGCATTATAATTACCTATATCTACCTATTACCTAAGTGTGTGTGTGTGTATGTGTATATGTATGTATGTATGTATCTTAAATACATGTAGCTCACGCTGTACTCATATGGTGGTCAGCAGGGAACTCATTCTTGGCATCTTTGTATGGATATGTATGTATGTGTGTGTGTATATATGTATGTATATATATATGTGTGTGTGTGTGTATATATATACACACCTACCTACCTACTTTGGTTAGTTTACAAGGTGCAAATCTACCCGGCCTTCTACTTGACTTCTTGACTTCAGCATAACACAGCTAATTCTCTCTCTTTCCCCAAGTGTTGGCAAAGATAGGGTTAACACTCACACACAAGGGCGAGGGATAATCACAGCTGCGTGTCCTAAGCAAAGCAAGTGCCCTGAGCTGAATCTGCTGTGAACAATTAAGTCACACTCACAGCCCACTATAAGAAGGATATGATGGCAGTCACCCTAGATTGTTGGTGTGGGGAGCAAAGCATTTCTATAGAGGGTAATGTTAGCAGGGAAGTTTTTGGGGGGCCCAAACTTTGCCTGACAATAGTGATGTTAGTTAGATTCCTTTAGAAAATAGGCTAGAGAGTCATTTTCCTAGCCTGTGGGAGATAAAAGATGGCTTTTCTGTAGGCTCTGAAAGGGCTAGATAGTCTAACCAAGACTACAGCTTACATGATCTGTTCCCAGCTTGCTGCTTTGACTGTATTCTCATAACCAAATCAGTGCTCTTTACAATTGAAAAACTTGATGGGTCATCAAAATTGATCACAGAATGTAGACACAATTGGGGCTGAGCAATGTGATTATTGATTTCTGTAATAGCAGCACTGCCATTTCAGAGGTAATAGGTGATCCTCTGCATTTGCCCACCTCAGCATGGGAAGCAATGTAAAAAAGCAGGAGGAACAAACTTCAAAGCCTGGAATTAAATGATATAAAAATACTAGATTTGTAATTGCAAGCCATCTGTTGTTTGACCATGTTATAGTTTTACCTTAAACTTCACCAGCTAATTTTGGTTTTCACCATAATGGCCAAGGATAACATAATTCATTCTTTGGTTATTACAATTTATAAAACCTGGCTAAAAGACCCATAGTGATTTACTGGTGTTCAAAATTCAAAAAAAAGATTAACATAAGGCACAAAGACATGTTTCAACAATCTGGAGGGAACCTGGGTGGGTTTTTTGTGCTATATACCTTTCTTATGACAGAGCAGTAGCTTTTATTTGTCTTATATGCTTGATGCACAATAAGCATCAGGATCTAAAGTATATTTTAACAAGCATAGTCATCTGTAGATCCAGGCACACTGGAAAAGAATGGGAGCCAAGACCTATTATTGCTGTGGTTCTCATCATATTCAAATGATTTCCTGGGGAGTTCACAATAGAAAGCACATCATTATGTTACATACATCTATCCCCAAATTTGTATCACCATTACATGGCACCCGCCAGGAGTCCTTCAACCTGCTGCTTTGTCTCCTGTTATATGCCTTGACTGCCTCACATTCTGCTCCAGTAGCCCACTGTGCATGATGCCGTTGTCCTATAGATTTCACATTCACTCGGTTGAGTCACATTATGCTCCACAGGGTCTCATAACTGTCCTGGAACTGACAGTTGTAATTACAAGTTAGTTGGGTAAGAGGAGGACCCCTGGGCTCACCAATCTCTGATGTACCTGAAAATTTTCTTGGCAGCAGTGACTAAATCCATCCCAAACATACAAGGTCAATTTACAGCTCGGTTGCAATCCATACCTATCTACCTTACACATTGAGGCTTTGCTATTGCAATGATAGGAGCCCTAGAAATGACTAAAGTAGATTGTTTCCATGGATATCATGTAATTCTTGTTCACTTGAAACCATCTTTCAGGATGCGTAGTTCTAACGATGATCTTATTTTATGTTATTAAGCCAAAGAAATAACAATTTTGTGATGCTTTTATATGTCCTGACCTTGGTTCCTAGCTTAACTGGGACTCACCATTGTAATTTTTGTTCACACTAGCATAACCACTGTTCGTCTGAATAATGAGGGAGGATGGCTGACCACCAGCAGAGAGAGGAGGAGGAAAATGGAAAGGAATATCAGTGGTAGACAGGAATATTAAAAACCTTACTCTAGTTTCATGTTCCAGTAGCTTCCTAGGTGGTAATATTTAGACACCTACCAATGGAGAAAATGACAAAAAGAAAAAAAGAAGAGAATCGTATGTATTAAGTGGCACCATCCATTCAGTTAAGCTGTTTTATGGTTTCTGATATTCTTATGTTCATTTTCCCCCTATGTGATTCCACAAAAAAATTGAAAGCAGTTAATCATCATTACCATTATAATGGTAGGGCAGAGCCAGCGAAGAATAACAACTCTGAAAGAAAGCTTGCTAATAATTATGGAATGTATGATTTCTAAAGTAGCTTCAATTTGCTGGACCTCACAGTAAGAGAAAAATAGAAGTCAAGCTTCTGAAATAGTTTTTGAAAGTTAAAACATAAGGCCAGTGTATGAGAGACCTATTGGATGGATTGCCCTGAAATATAGTTTCCTGCTGGTCCACAAATCAGGTACAGCAGCAGCAGGTTTCTTTGCATTGTTATCCTGATGAGATTCAGACACAGCTGTGATGTGGAGGGTTGTTTAATTCCTAATGCCTGAGGAACATGCAAGTTCTCTGTGGGGTCAACCAACAAAAACCAAGTGTGAAGATTATTTAGGAGAAATACACTTGTCCATTAGCCTGAGATCATAGAATCATAGAAAGTTAGTGTTGGAAGGGACTTCAGGTGGTCATCTAGTCCAACCCCCTGCTCAAAGCAGGGCCAGCCCCAACTACATCATCCGAGACAAAGTTTGTCTAGCCTTGTCTTGTAGACGTCCAAGGATGGAGATCCCACCACATCTCTGGGTAACCTGTTCCAGTATTTCACTACCCTCCTAGTGAGAAAATTCTTCCTAATATCTAACCTAAACTTCCCTTGCTGCAACTTGAGACCATTGCTCCTTGTTCTGTCATCTGTCACCACTGAGAACAGTCCAGCTCCTGCCTCTTTCAAACCCCACTTCAGGTAATTGAAGGCTGCTATTTAGTCCCCTCTCATTCTGCTCTTCTCTAGACTAAATAAGCCCAGTTCCCTCAATTTTTCCTTGTAAGTCATGTGTCCCATCCTGCTCACCATTTTTGATGCCTTCTGCTGGACTCTCTCCAATTTATCCACATCCTTTCTTTAGTGGGGGGCCCAACACTAAACACAAGACTCCAGATGTGGCCTCACTAGTGCTGAATAGAGAGGAATAATCACTTCCCTTGACCTATTAACAACACACCTACCAATGCAGCTCAGCATGCCATTAGCCTTCTTGGCAACAAGGGCACATTGCTGGCTCATATTCAGCTTTTTGTCCACTGTGACCCCCAGGTCCTTTTCTGCAGAGCTGCTACCCAGCCAGTCACCTCCAGCCTGCACTGGTGCATGGCATTGTTCCCTCCTAAGTGCAGGACTTTGCACTTGCCCTTGTTGAACCTCATGAGGTTCCTTTTTGACCAATCCTCCAATTTGTCTAGGTCACTCTGAATCTTAGCCCTGCCCTCCCATTTATCTACTCCTCCCCGCAACCTGGTGTTATCTGCAAACTTTCTGAGAGGGCACTGTATGCCATCGTCCAGGTCATCGATGAAGACATTGAACAAAACCAACCCCTGGGGTTCTCCATTTGATACTGGCTACCAACTAGACATTGAGCCATTGATTACTACTCTCTGAGCCTGATGCTCCAGCCAGTTTTCTATCCACTGTACAGTCCGTTCATCCAGCCCGTACTACCTTAGCTTGCCTGCAAGAATGTTACGGGATCCTCCTCTTGCTACCAACATGCTTGTAGAAACCCTTTTTGTTACCCCTCACATCACTTGCTAGCTGCAACACCAGTTGTGCTTTGGCCTTCCTGACTTCATCCCTGCATGCCTGAGCAATGCTGTTAGATTCTTCCCTAGTTATTTGTCCAAGTTTCCACTTCTTTAAGCTTCCTTTTTGTGATTTAGTTTACTACAGATTTCCCTGCTAAGCCAAGCTGGTCTTCTGCTGTACTTGCTAGTCTTCCGGCGCATCAGGATGGTTTGTTCCTGCACACTCAGTAAGGCTTCTTTAAAGTACAGCCATCTCTCCTGGACTCCTCTCCCAGTGCTCCCCAGGGGATCCTGCCCATAAGTAACCTGAGTGAGTCAAAGTCTGCTTTTCTGAAGTCCAGGGTCCTTACTCTGCTGCTCTCCATCCTTCCTTTTCTCAGGATCCTAACCTTAATTATCTCATGGTCACTGCTGCCCAAGTTACCACCCACTACTACAGTCCCCACCAATTCTTCACTGATTTGTGAGCAGCAGGTCAAGAAGAGCACGGCCTCTAGTTGGCCACTCTGGCACATGTACTAGAAAGTTGTCCCCAGCACTCTCCTAAAACTTCCTGGATTGACTGTACACTTCTGTATTGTCCTTCCAGCGGATGTCAAACTGACCGAAGTCCCCCATGAGAACCAGAGCCTGTGATTGGGAAACTTCTGCTAGCTGTTGTAAGAAAGCCTCATCCGCCACTTCCTCCTGGTCTGGTGGTCTATAGCAGACCCCCACCATGACATCACTCTTGTTGCTGTCCCCTGTGACCCTAACCCAGAAACTCTCAACAGACCTATGTCCACTTTCATACTGGAGCTCTGAGCAATCATACAGCTCTTTTACATAAAGTGTAACTCCTCCTCCTCTTCTCCCCTGCCTGTCCTTCATGAACAGTTTATGCCCATCCATGACAGTGCTCCAGTCATGGGAGCTCGCACCAAGTTCCTGTTATTCCAATCATGTCATAGCACCATGACTGTGCAAGGACTTCCCATTCATCCTGCTTGTTTCCTAGGCTCCGTGCATTCATGTACAGGCACCTGAAGTAACTAGTTGATGGCCCTGATTTCTCAGGAAGTACGAGAGCACCTCCCCTGTTGCCACCCCTCCCCCCCCTTCTTGCAGACCAACTGTTGAGATGAACTGTTATTTTATGTGGGTTCTTGTACAAGAAGTCAGTCATAATGCTGTTTCACTGCCACTGATGCAAAAGTGATTTCATTCCCAAGAGACATCCACTCCTCCAGATGGGGGCATAATGCATTTGCAAAGGGAAGGGCAGATGTTCAAATGACATTTGGAGATCTGCTTGTGCCAGCTGTTAATCCAGCATTCTAATAGGAATAGGTGTTTAAGGTCAGAGTGTCTCCCGTGGAAGTATGGGACTGCAGTTAGGAGGAAGGCCATGTGCCACCAGCTCATTCCAAATGTCCTACTCCTAACTAGCACCACTGGAAGTGGAGATCACCATGTCCTTCTTTTGGAACTAGCCAGGGACTGCAGGCTAGACTAGGAAGCACTACACTGTCACAATCAATAGTGTAACATGCATTTTTGGCTGAAGTCAGTCAGAGCTCAGGGAATACTTATACTCTGAAAGCTTTCCTAGGGGCAGAGCAGCTATGCCCCATTCCCTAAGGGAACTCTATGTGTAAAATGGCATGACCTGGCCTTCTCCGTGCAGTAATGGAACAGTGTATGGATTATATATCTACTGAATGCAGTAGGTGTTCCTTTTAAACTTCCTGACGCAGTCAAGTTTGGACTGGTTGATGTTGTCAAAAATGAAAACAGCAAAGAAGTTCAGTGCTGAAAGTATTTTCTAAAGGTCATGTGATATCGATTGCGATAGGGCTGGTACATTTTTTTAACTGTTTGCTAAAAAAGATGCCTAGACCAAACTTTACCAGCAAAATAAATAAGGATATTGTGTGGTATGGAACAGAGGATTCCATGGTAGACTGATAAGAGTGTTAGAAAAAGCAGAAATAATACTTTTCCCTTGCCTAATGGTTTTTTATCTTATCTGTGCATTCCAAAACACTAAGATGGAATATCATGTAATGATTTGGATCTTTGCACATGCAGACACTATAGATACAGTCAATGCATACCAAGGGTATGATCTCTGCATGCTGAGTTAATGAGATTCTTTCCATTGACTTCAATGAATATTGGATCAAATCCAAATACAGCAATGGGGTGCATATTCTGCAACTGGCTCTCAAAGGAGCTCTCCACTGTATCAGATAAAGCAAACTCTCCATTAGCAGAGACATATTGTCAATGGTAATACGCCCACACAAGCAGTTTTGCAAAATTGCCAGTCCACTGGAAGGCAGTGATATGAATTTCATATAAGTTACTAGATCACAGAAGCATCATCAATAAGTGCTCCATGCTCTGATATACCTTATACGAGTCTTTCTTCAGTTTTGATTAATTAAACCATACACTTCTCTGTTTTATATTTTTTTTTTACTTATCCATAAGAAGACCTTATGATTATTCAACAAACATAATTGTCTTTGGTTAAAATAAGGCCCTTCATAAATGCTAAATTAAAGGCTGAATGGGATCTAAGCAGGGTCTCAACAATCAAGCTCCCTGCCATGCCACGTTAACATGGCAGGAGGCACAACAGTGGGATTGAAATCATTGTGTGATGTACTACCATGGTTAGAGAATAACATCTCATTCTGCATCAATGTACTTCCCACAGTGCAGGCTGCAGTGGGCATGTGCTTGGCCCCTGTAAAAAAATGTAACTGAATGTTTGTTGTTTTAAGTGAGAAATCTAAACTGGTTTCATAGTTTTAATGGAGGTTGGGGGGTTTCTTTCTTTTCTTTTCTTTAACAGGAAAGAACGGTTCTCCCCTCTGCAGCAATACAATGGAATTCACACAAGAAATGCTAATTGTGTGGGACATGTTTGCTGGTGGGACAGGATTGTTGTTTGCCTGCTGCTGCATCTGTTAAGCTAGAGATTCAGTAGGTCAAAATGGCTATGGAAAGCAACATGTGGCTTAGACCTGACCATCATTCCTGGGACATCTGTTCCCAGCTTTGTAATTTTGTATTTTTTTTGTGCAAGCCATTCAGAGCTACATTACAAGTTTATCTGCAGCTTCAGGATAAGCTCTGACTCCTCTTCGCCCACTCCTTCCCTTCCCCACCAGTCATTGCTCCTGGGTGTTGTAATTGGTTGCAAAAAACAGCTACTCCACCCCACCCCACTGCCATGAGAGAGACATAAAGCCATGTTGTCATCCCATCTTTGCCCACTTTCTAGGTGCAGGGAGTACTATAGAGGACAATACTCATGATCTCAGCATACACCCAACATAGAGGATGGTCCTACACCATCAGGTAGGGTGGTTGTTGGGGTGTCCCCACCCCCTGATGTAGTTGTATAAAACTTGATTCACTGGGTCATGGGTATTAAGGCCAAAGAGACCATCTGGTCTTATCTCCTTCATAACACATCACAAAATTTCACTTTTACCCCTACACTGACCCTAAACTTGCTCAAAAACAATGTGGCCTTTAATCCTTATCCTTAACTCTTCTCCTACCTAACTGCCTCACTGCGTTAGTGTAAATTTACAGGAACACTGAGATCCTTTAGTCAAAGTTACATTTTAAGTGTCATATATTGCCATTAGACCTGATGGGAAAGAGAAAAAAAGAATGGTTTCAGCACTGTGTATTGCAAGAACCACACTGTTTGCAACACATGCTCCTGGCAAAAATTTGTCAACACCACCGTGCTTCCAACTGCTTTTCCATATTGCTGCAGGTGATATTAGAAAGCCAGACAAAGAGAGAGAGCTCTCATTTTCAAAGCTGAAAATTCTGTCTTTCATCTTTCTCCTTTCAGGTTGCCTATTGCTGTTGTTCATAGCCCCCTCTAGATGTGAGATTAAAGGATAACATAGAGAAACAGAGGGTAAAAAAAAGCCAAGAACATTTTTAAAAACTCCTTCCCAGTAGCAAGATACTTTGCTCTCAAGTGTTTTCCATGTTGTTATTTGGTTGTTTTTAACCACCATTCAAACTAACATAAACATTGCTTGTCCTGTCTTGAATGGTATGAAAGGACTGATTGTGTGAAGGTACAGTTACAGGGAGAAACAGGCAGGACATAAAACAGTAAGTGAAACTTTCTGTCCGTCTAGCCGTGCATTCATTTATCACTTATATCCATCCATCTTTACCTGGCTTTCAAGATTACATTGGATGTTTCTTTAAGTGCTGTTGTTAAATGTCAGAGATTTGATGTAGGGTCATACTTGTGCAACATTAGTCTACTCCAATGTGAAAAGCTACTATTTGGTTATACAGGAATGGTGAGTTTTTCATGTATTTATCCCTGAGCTTCTGAAGAGTGCTTTTATGAAAGGTTTATTGTGTGGCTTATATATAGCAAAGATATTTCACCTGTAGTATTGCACGTATGCTTGAAAATTGGGTTGTCTTCAGCGTTGTGTATCTTTATTTCTCTTGAGAGTTTTAAATCATTCGTTTCTCTTTGGATTGCTTCTCTCTTGCTCACCTTTTAAAAATGGTTTTAAAAGAAATATTCAGTGAAATATTTTGTGGGGTGTTGGCAGCCTGGGAAAGTAGAGGACTCAACCCACTTCCTTCACTGAGTCCATCCCAGCAGCAGCAAAGATCTGCATCAGAGTCATTATTCAATAGCAACGAGTGCTACATAATAGACAATATTACCAACATTTGCTATAGGGTAGTACATGATGCGTCCCAGTTATTTCCTATGTTTAAACAGTTGCAGCATCCATGTATGTGGTAGCTGAGAACTAATATCAACTCATTAATATAAATCACTGTTGCATCAAGTCATCCCAGTAGACAATCACAGCCCACTGTAGCAAATCATTTCAATCTGCTGGTGCCATTTTCAGACATGGGATTACACCCATAAGAAGAGGCAGTGTGTGCTCGCCCTTCGTTTTCAAATAGATTTTAATTTCTAATTAGTCATATGCTATTTCTGGGTTTCCTCCATTGCTGTCTGATTCCCTCACTTGGCTATGCCCCATCTATAAAAACCAGGCCCCCATACCTTTCCTCACTTACCAAAGTAAATATCACCTGGGGTTTCATCAAATATATTTACAATGTGATCCATTAGTGAAGTGATTTCAGTGGCTTAGTTCTTGAGGAGGAATAGATTGCCTTTACAGTAGACTGTCTTCCTAAAAACAGAAATCCTGGCAATAGTGCAAAGTGCAGCTGATCCCTTAGGTAAGACGGTGATTAGGTTGTGAACTTGTATCATATCAGACAGTTGGACATAGGAAACTTAAATACGAGATGTGCACACAATGCATAGGGTATGATTTGGTTCTCCAGTGAAAACACTAAAACAGTTATGTTTGTGCATCTTATTGACCATAAAAGGAAATGCCTCCACTAATCTTGTCCTGTACTAAATTTTTTTTTGAAAAAGAAACGTGTACACACACACATACAAACACACAAAATAATGTCTACCATGCTGTAAAGCAGCCTTTTGATCCAGAAGGCACACCAGAAATAAACGAAGGGAATAGCAAATCCTTTGGAATTTACAATCCATCTGATGAACTGTACATGAAAAGGGAGGTAGAGATGTAAATATGTTCTACATCCTTTCTGGTACAGAAGTATGGAACATTTATTATAAATCGAGACATAGGCCAGATACAGACATTACACTTTTACCATATAATTGATCAGAAACTGATCTATACCCTTAACAGAACAGAATTTCCACACACACAGACTGGTTTAAAAATGGTAGAACCCAGTTCAATTTTTGCACACCCAACCACCCCCCACCCCCACTAAAGGGTTTCTGTTCACTACCAATCAAAACTATGCCACTTACAGAAAACCACGTAACTTAGATTGATTCCACCTCAGGCTTTTTGAATGTCTGTACCTAGCCATAAAGTAGCAATAATCTTTTCTATAGCCTTACTGTGACAAACTAGCTCCCTAATTCTTGCTGAGTGCTGATTATTACTTGGCTAGCTCTCTAGGCTAAAGTTGAAGCAAACTCTAAGTTGGAAGAACACATACAAATAAACCAAAGTATTTCAAAAGTATAATTTAAGGGCCAACTCCTGATTCTAACTAAATTGTACTTGACTGAATTTAAACAAACTTATCACAGGAGAATAAATCCACAATTGCAACACCCACAGTTGCACACAGAGGTACATTTTATGCGTACAGTTGTTCACTAGGACATGCAACTATGGTTTGACATATATACATGATACATGCATATATATACATATATTTTTACAACTCTTCCCTGCACATTTTGAAGCTTTAACCCTCGGTCAATAGACAAGTTGGATAATGGTAGAAAATCCTTTTATGATTGTTTAAATTTTGTTTAAATTTTCTATTTAATCGTCTATACATATGGTATTTAAGTATTTCCCATGTAAATCTGTCACACTTTTCTACAAGAATAACTGACTACAAAATATTCATTCATTCAGTATGGGTTTTATTGTATAAAAGAAAACTTTAAAGCAATGACAGTTGGTTTGCACAGGAAGATTGTTCTATGAAACGTAGTTCAATGAAGCAGGCTTGTAAGAATGTGTAGGGGCGGGCAATTATTTGGGATGGAGTTTTGGCAAGCCATCAAAGACCACATGACAGGCAACCAGGGGCAGATAGATGTTAATTTTCTAAAATTTTTAGGGGGCCCATGGGCCCGATACAATGGCCTAGTTGGCTGCACCCAGCCCGCGGGCCACATTTTGCCCACCCCGGTGTAGGGAAGAACTTAATTAGGAAACACAAGGCTGTCAGATCAGTTGCTTCTTGGGGCAAGTGAGAAGTGTATTTCAAGAGAAGTCTCCGTAAAATAATAACCCCTAGAGTTCTGTTGCCCCTAGGAAAGGAGCAAATGTATAGGAAGCGTGTGAATAAGAGATTGAGTATGGTGTGATGGAGAGACTCTTGAGAAGTTTTTGATGCCGGGCGGGAAGTTTTGAATTGGAAGTGATAAGGCAACACTGAAGGGGAGAGGAATCCCACTTCCTGTAGTGGTTGTAGTTGGGGGTGCCATGAAAACTCTTGAAGATCTAGAGAGAAGGGACTGGGCTAGACCATAAAGAAGTGAAAGAAACTCAAGATAAAGGGTAAACATTTGGCTACATAGGATGAGGAGTTTTTCTACTGATTTCATTCAGGATTTCCCCAGGGGATTTGAGGGCAGACTGATAAGTGGCTGAACTGAGGTCAAGGCCAGGCTATATTTGATTAGCATCCCAGAGTTAATGATACATTTGAGGATGAACTTCTCTTTTTATCTTCTCTTCTTTTTTCCAGGGACGTAGAGTTTAGCTGTCTTGCTCCTCCTCCTTGTACTGCATGTTTCCTTCCACTGCCTGCTGAGACAGCTTCCTGTTTCCTCATTTTATCTTACATAGATATAGACATGTAGCTCTATGGGGTCCCCCTGCTTTCTGTTTCCAGATGCTATTAAAGCATCCCCTTTTGCAATGACATTCAAAGATGCCTGATGCTCTAGAAAATTAGGGGAGTTAGCACCCTGCAAGGTTCAACTGACCTCCAGCAAATGCTCTGCAATCCAAAGCTTAGGAACAATCACACATCTTCATGGTAATTCCCCAGTGGGAAGAAAAACATAAAACTTGTTACTGTGCTTTAAAGTTTCCCCCCATAAGTATTTATTCCAGTCCTTCCTCTCTATCGTCACTGCAATCTTATCAGGAAATCTGCCTCTATGATGCAACACATCCCTTCCCAAATTTAGAGAGAATTAGGGTAGATCAATGAAGAAAACTGAGTGTAAAATATGAAACAGGATGAGTTAATACTTCTTTTATGTTCTGGATGAGCAGCCAGATGTTTTCAGTCTTACCAAGTTGTCCAGACTGCCTGATTCAAATCCCTTGTGCTTATAAATAGAAAGCATCCCTACTACTCACCATCAAGTTATGCTCATGAAATCACTCGGTAATGAGGACCAGAAGGAAGAAACCTATATCTCCCACCTCAGTAGCGTATTTCTCTCAGTCACCTTGTTTTGAGTTTAATGGTGTCTGGTATTGACCATGCACACATGCTGTTGGACATGTGACATTAATAAGTATATCTCAGTAACTCAGGCAAGGTAACATTTCTCCCTGACCCCAAAGACTCAGACAGCCCAATCTTCTTTACACTATTTTCATTAGAACTGAGTGAATCGATCTTTGCAAGCATATTATCCAGTAAACGTAGTTTCTTTTTTTCCTGCTCTCAAAGTTTCCTACTTAGAAATTTTGCCTTCTACAGAATTTGTGAGGCCCGCCTATCTTGACTGCACAGTACTGGCTTGAAGCAAAATATATAAGGGGCTGGCTAAGCACAGCTGAAGTGAAGTTGTCAAATATTCACGGGAATATTCAAGTGAATATTCATGGGAAAAATTGTGCTGTGTTCTTGCATCTCTTCTTTTCACAAGATAACATAAAGAACTGACATAACATGTACTAGTAATATGACCGTATGCTTTTTTAATATTCTGAACTGCCAGGATGTCAGCTTTGAAAAATAAAAGCAGGCAGTGAAATTATTTCCCATCCATGTTTAATTCTATATGCTCAAAGGTGATTTACATTGAACTAGAATGTTACTCCCATAGGATGGCTTTTTCTAACATAAAAAAGGTAAATTTTTAGTAGCTCTACATTTGACCTCCCAAACTTGAGCTACATGTTCAGGCTCTTGCCCGTCTTGAAAAGGTTGAAGAGCAAAGACCAGGTAAGAAATTAGGGGTGGAATTAATATGGCAATCCAGAGTTTGTTCCCCAAAAGCAAGGGAAACTTCTCATAGGAAATCATCTTAGAGCAGTGTTTTTTAAAACATGAGGCACACCCCTGAGGGGGGGGCATGAAGGAAAGTTGTGGTTGGTGGTGGGGGCGCAGCTCAGGGAGGTACGGGCAAGAAGTTTGCAAAGAGATGGCACCACTGCAGCCTTGCAGAAGGGTGCGGGGGCAAGCAGCCCTGGGCGGCTCTGCCAGCAGGCTACTGTGCCTCCAGGAGCCTGGCACAAAGCCTAGAGCCACAGCGGGGCCAAGGCAGGAGGCGGTGGAGCTGCAGCAGGTGGAGTTTGCCCTGCCAAGCCAAGCTGAGCCACAGCGGCTGCTAAGATGAGGGGCGTCCTGTGCCTGGCTGCGCTGCTTCTTGGGGGTGAGAGGGCCAGGAGAGCGGGGGGGGGCGGGGTGCAAACAAAATTGCATTAGGGTCAAAGACCCAGAGTCAGGGTTATCCTTCCTTCCAGGTAAGGATGGAGAAGGATGTCATTTCTATTAGTTCACTCAGTGTCATGGTTGGGCCCACTGAAGAGTGACTTGAGAGGAACATAAACACTTTTTCGCTATTACCAGAAGCTAGATTTTTTTTCCTTTTAGATTGTATTAAAAAAAAGTTTGACTTTATTATATGCCAATTTTATCTTGGGTTCACAAGTCAAAAAGCTTTCTAATATCAGAGTATGAATAGACGTTATCTGTGCTGGACCCAGGGGGATCCTAGGTTCACACCTGTAGTTTCCACATTGCCTTACCCACAGACCTTCAATATGACAGACCACTATTATTAATGAAGTTGTGGCATAATATTTCAAGATATGTGATCTGACCCAGAGGCCATATATTTCTACCAACCTATCTTCTACAAGGATCTGTCAGTCTGCTTTGCAGAACCACGTACAGTAGGCTCAATTCTAATCCTGTTTACGCTGATGTGAAAAGTCAGAGGAGTCATTGCAAGGCAGAACTTATGTCAGCTGAAAGTCAGGACCAGCAGTCCCCCAAAATCCTCTTCATTTCTACAGGACTGAAGATAAGAGCTATTCTGAAGAGCCTCATGTTATATAATGCAAAGGTAGTTGGCATTGAGACAATGCATGAAGCCAGCCTCAATCAAACTTTTTGTCTTAGAGTCATTCCTGACCACATGATACCAGGGGTAAAGTGACTTTAGAGAAATACCTTGACTAAAATCCCCAACAGAGCTAAGACTCTCTGGAGATATAACAAGCACAAAAAAGAAATTCAAACAGCATTTCACTGCATCTGCAAGCAAAAGGTGTCAGCCAAAAGGAAGATATTCAGAAGGTAGCTTTATTTTTAACAGTGGTTGGTTCTGAAGTCCTTACTTTTAATTGGTTTCATTTATCTGAGGCAGAAGCTGCATATGAAACAGAAATAGAGAAATTTAAGAAATACTTCACTTGATATAAAATGGGATGTATGAAAGATATAGAAGGAAGGAAAACAGGGAGTTTGACTGAACTGAAGCTGAAGAGCCAATCTTGCATTCTGAGCAATTGCATCTCTGATAAAAGACTGAACGGTGATTGGGATTCAGAACAAAAACTGCAGAGAGAAACTCTTAGAAAATGCAGAATTAATCCTTGACAGTGCATTTACAATATGTTAAACAATTGAAGTCTCCCTACCTAGAATTAAATTTATGAAATGTGGACACTGCACACTTGATTGAATCTAAAATGCTGCAAGTAAAGAGGTACGAAACACGATGAACAAAGATAAGGAAGAACATCACTGAGATGAGCATATTGTAATAACCAACACAAGTTTGCCAATTCCTGGCACGTGAGATATCTTTACAAGTGTCTGCAGGTGCTATTAAGACCTGCAGGATAGAGATCAAAGAGGACAAGTAGTTCAGATGAATTCTTCACAGGAGCAATGGACAACACAAAATGAATAAGTTATCCATCTGGGATGTCTGCTATCTCTAACTGGATACGATCAAATATATTACTGGAAAAACATTGTAGTAATTACTAAAGAAAAACCACAGGCTGCTGCAGAAGGTAAATGGGTAAAACTCAGGGCTTAAACTGGTGATCTTATTCCCACTAAAAGACCACATTAAACTGAATGCTCTGTATGTAGCAAATTATATCTTTTTTAGTTTGTCACGGTACTGAAGATAAGGTGCCCCCTTGGCTTACTGAATTAAACATGGGTCAAATCTCCAGTCTCAAAAAAGTCCCCGTTCCTTGGAGGAGCAAATTATTAAAATCATTAATGAAAAAGCTGAGAAAATCTTCCAGGAAAAAAGGGAATGGATCAACAGAATACAAAACAGAACTTAACCCATCACCCCCAAATTGATGTCCCAAGGAAAAACTTCCCTCACTGTGAGGCAAAGCCCTTCACTTATGTATATTAAGCAAATGTATTTAAAAAAAAAAAAGCAGCAGCACCATATGCCAAGACCTACAATGGGAGAAAATCTGGGGACGCAATGGCTAATGTTATGCATTTTGTAGAACTAGCTTTGTTTCTGTTTGGAGCTTTAGAGGAAAATTCAGCTAAAAAACCCATCTCTGCAGCTAGAAGATAGCAAACTGCAAAGTAACTAAAAATTAGAGCAGAAGATCAGAAGCCAATGTAAAAAAGACAGACATGAAGACAAGAAGATTCGGCGAGGAGGAGGGAGTACTGTGACTGTGCAGTCTCGCTATGGTTGAGTTCTTTGTAGCAGGCACCATGGGATAGTAAGAAAGTCTGAAGAGTAAGTCCTAATTAAAATCAGCTGATCCACATGAGAGATGGCTTTCTCCTGGCATTTCTTTTTGTTGAGGGTATTTAATTAGGTTCAGGCTGCTGATCATTCTTAGCAGGATTAAAATTAAAACTGTGTAAACCAGCTATTTTTAGTACAGTATATCAATGGAGCTGGCCATTAAAAACCTGAGAGCTAGAAAGAAAAAGAAGCTGCACTGAGGTGTGAAAATGACTTTAAGTTTCATCAGTATTTCTCCAAATCTACCTAAACTTATCTAAATTTGGGTTTTTTTCATTATCAAAAGCTGATTATTTTATTAAATGGGTTTACTTTTTGGTTTGTTTTGAATGTAACCTGCTAAGAATAATATTTTTAGGGTATTACTAGTATTGAGTTAAACTTTGCAAATTGTACAATGGTTGTTTTCTTAAACTCTGAGACATTTTAGAGAGAAGATCTTTCAACAACTTCTTTTCATTTCAGCTTCATCTTTGGCTCGCTGACAAATAGGCTTCTTAACAAAAGTGCTTTAGAAGTAATGATTGCTCTCTTACCAAAGTACAAACTTCTGCCGCACTGCATTTTAATACTACATCATTTGCGGGTATAGACATGACAGTAAAATTGCAAATTGATAGCTTTATCAACGCTCACATCAAACAATGCTATGAAGTGTGACACAGGTAGAAGCATGAAACTCTGCTGGGTGTGCACCACTGTCAATAGTTTCAAAAGCAACCTTTAAAATGGCAACAGCAAACTTTCGTTTATGAAATTTTACCTAAGTAAACAACATTATTTTTTGAACCGAAGACTATGCACAGAAAAATTCATTAAACCTATTTTGCTCATATGAATTGGTTCATAGCTGCTACTCCCTAGTTTATGAAAACTACCGCTATTTCACTATTGCAGTCAAGTTTTATGCTTGCAAGAATGGTGGCATGAAAAATATACAAATTAAAGCGTGTCATATATAAAAATTCATAGATGCACTTATAAAGGCCAAAATGAGATCCCTTTGAGATGATGTCTATATAATCTACAACAGGATTTCATTAACATCATTGTGTACATGCAAAGGGAGACCCTCAGGGGAAAAAATCAGATAAGCAGACAGGGTTGTTGGTTGTAGCTATCAGTTTTTCTCCAAATCTACCTAAAATTATCTATATTCAGATTTTTTCATTATCAAAAGCTGATTATTTTATTCAATGGGTTTTGGCTTTGGTTTGTTTTGATGTAACCTGCTATGAATAATATTTTAAGGACATTATTAGTATTGAGTTAAATTTTGAAAATTATACAATGGTTGTTTTCTTAGACTCTGAGACATTTTAGGGAGAAGATCTTTCAACAACGACTTTTCATATTGGTTTCATGTTTGGCTCACTGACAAATACAAAAATATATTAGTTCATGGGAAAGTTTGAAATTTAATAAAGACTTATGCTTAAATCATAGAAATGTCTTGCACCTTAAACTTAACTTCTCCCAAAAATACATTACAGGAACAAAAAAGTTTTAAAAGTCTCTAAAAGTTTTAAAATATTCCAAATCATCTCTTCTGTGAGACACACATTTGCTTTGAAGAGAGAATCTTTCAAAATCATCACTAATTATATTTCTTTGTTAATAATACAATTTTAACTAATAAAAAAATCTTCACTAAACATAAGTATGCAAATATAAATATATATAACAGGCTCATTTCTTGGCATGCCCACTAGGTGGCTGTCTAGGAATACGTATATTTTTACTACTTTCAGTAATATTAAAGGTATAACTTTTTATTATATTCTGATATTACGCTAGAGAGCAGTCTCCACTCGATATCACCATGTAAGATAAAGATGCTGCCTACTACAAGGATTTGGCTTTCTCATGCTGAGCATTAATAATAAATCAAATAAACAGTTTAAATCAAATTCCTTTGACTACACCACTTTCATTCATCTATAGCAGGTGATAAAATGGCAGGGCCAAAACAAACATCCTGGCGATAGTAACCCACTCTTAATGTGGCGACTACTGAAATTATTTGCAATGCTTAAGAGTAGATGAGGTAGAGTGGATGTGTGTACCAGGGGAGATTTACTCTTCTAATAGCCAAAGAGTTAACAAAACAGCTTGCAGAGTCTGAAACTTGTGGTTGATATGTAAGGGATGGGCTCTGCTAAAAGGGAAATTGTGTAGAATGGGACCTTTCCAGCCTACTGAGCGTTTCAGAGCATTGTTGAACACGAGACTTTAGACTCAGCCTTTGAAATCCTAGGCTTTGCTCTCGTTAGTTTTCTTTTTGCTTGATCTCAGCAGGTCAAAGTGCCAGCCATCAGCTACAGTGTAATGTTAGGGTAGACATCTTGGGAGTAGGGGGAAGGGCAAAAGCAGGGAGGCAGGGTATCTCCATGAGGCATAGCCATTCCTGGCTCAAAGATTCAAAGAGAAAATGAGTTGATCTCCATATGTTCCCACTGTTGGGAATGAATGGAGGGAGAGACACTCCTAAAGAAGCTCCTAGGATCAAAGGTGTTTGCACAGGTTAGAAAACAGAGACTGGTGAAATCAGCTCTTGTTTCTTGAAACATGTACCCTTCACTCTTAAATTAGTTGAAAGGCCAGAAACAACTGGGATACATATGGTAATTGGAAGTGCTTAAGCATTTCAAGAAAGGCTTTTCTGATAATTATAACTAGCTGTATCAGAAGCAGGGAAACCTGTGCAGTGTCTAGGAGCTTGATGGGTTTCTCTGGGTATCAGAATCACATCCCAGAGGCTCACATTCAGAAGACCTTAGATCCATCCAGCCATTTGAGCACTTTTTTTTAGTGGAGGTACTAACAGACCAAGGAATTTACAGATGTACTGAACTTGAAGCCCAAGTGTCACCCTATTGACTTTAACAGCATTATACAGCAGCATGGAAGAGAAAAAAACACATGCACACGTACCTGTGCAGCCACCCTGCATCATTGCTGCAGGTATAAAGCATTAAACATTTTGTTTTGTGTCACAGATTCCCCCAGCATCCTGGCATGCTCTCTGTGCTGGGCAGGGCTCTCTGCTCCACAGTAGAGCTGGCCCCTCCCCTCTGCTCCATGGCTGGAGCTCTGTCAGAGACTTGCAAGCACAGAGCATCTGCCTGGTTTCCCCCCGGCTAAGCAGGGATTATTCCCCCCACCCCACTGCCTTTCATAGACACCTCAACATTAGCTAGCACACCACATGCTGGCTATGGTCTGTTCTGTGGGAAACAACAGGCAGAAAGGCTTTTTGGAGCTAATCAACAGGTAGCTTAATATCCTTCCTTAGAAGAGCTGTTTAAGAAGAGCTCCATTAGTTAATGGAGAGAGGTTTTGTTTTCTTAATGGGTTGATAAGCACTGAGTTAGGGGTGATAAACATTCCCTGCTGGGCTACTCAAGACGGGTGAGGAATAATCAGAGCATCCTGCTGGGGCTTGGCCACACGCCCCCTCAGCTCAGAGCTGTTGAAGGGAAGGGAGGGCTGCTTTTGTGCCCCCCCTGCACCCCCCTACCCCCGCCTCTAGCCTGAGCAACTGCAGGCATGTGTCTGCATTTCTAGAATGAAAAGGGAATGTCTGTCCACCTCCAAATCAGTTCAAGCTTTGCAGGTTAGACTAACCTGCAAAGATTGAATCAATTCAGGGTCAAGCTTGTTGAATGCCTGTCCCTAGCCCATTTGCTTGTCCTTCTCTTTCAGTTTGGCTGGAGTACCCCTTCTACACAGAGGACTTCCTCCAGCTGAACTATGAAAACCCGTCATGGAAATGGCACAACCAGATATTGTAGCTTAAGATATATTTTGATCTTTGACCAGCTCTTAGTTTTTTCTTTGATATGGTGAAGCTGCACACTCCCTCTTACTCATACATATAATCCTAGGCCTTTGCATGATCCTAGGCCTTTGTTTGCCTTAAGCCCTAATTTGTCTCTTGCAAGTTTAGCTGGAGTAATGACAATCTGCGAGGTTATTTTCTCTCACCAGCAAGTGCATATGAAAGCTTGCATTGTTAGCTCACAATCTGCAGGATTAATATGAAAAGTTAAAACATGATCCCGGAGCTGATCAGACTTTTCAAACGACACCTGAGGGGAATATTTCTCCAGGAATTCATAAAAATGGTGTTATTTTCTCTTGATTAGATATGACTGTTAAGAGGTAAATGGAAAGCAGCAACTTGTACATGGATTCCGACATAAATGGCAGTGGGAGCTTCACTTTTCCAAAGCCATAACTTTTAATCAACACAGGGCACATCTACTCAAGGCACTTACTGTGCGGTAGTCTAATAACCCTGTGCAGTAGCACGCCAGTCAAAAACCATGCTAATAAGATACTTCACAGTGTTATTAGATTATGGCTCAGTAAGCAGCACAAAAAAAACGAGCTTTGGTGCTGCTGTGCAGTATCTGTAGTTACGGTGCATTTACTTAGCACTTTGTTAAGCAAGTATTAAATTAAATGTGCAGTAACTACTGAGTATTAATGAGCGTGTAGACATGCCCACTGTTCCCCTGTTAAAATGGATTATCACAGGATGCTATATTGCAGAATCCACCCCCATCAAGGGATTACCAGCAGGAAAGGATAACCTGAGAAAGTGTTACAACCAAAAAAGAGGCTCAGAGTAACGTACCAGTCAGCAAGACCTAAAGGCTCTACGACACGCAAACAGACTATTGGCAAATTTCTTTTCAGCAACTTACTTTTAAAGCTCTTAGGTGCAAAGACATTTCTATCAATTTGCATTTCTTCCATATACTTAGTACATTACAATGACACAGAGAATGAAGATGTCCTGAAAATGGCTGTGTAAACTCTCCTTTCAGAGAACTCTTGTAGTGGCTGAAGGAAGATGGCTGGGTTCCAATAGGCAATCATTTCAGAAAATTAATGAGAAAATCAAGAAAGGGCATGTACAAAAGCCAGCACCAAGTATAAGAAACTTCCCTAACTGCTCTGATTTTAACTTGAGCAAGCTGCAATTATGTCATCTGGAATGTTGATGAAGCTACATTACTGGATACTTTCATGAGAAAAACATATTATATCATCAACCATAGGCATAGCATGGAATCATTTTTCCTTTTTTTTTTTTGCTTTCTTTCTTCCTTTCTTTCTTTCTCTGTTTCTTTCCTTCTTGATTTCTTTCTTTTTACTTTCTTTCTTTATTTCTTTTTTTTTCTTTCTCTCCTCCCTTCCTTCCAACTTCGGTGCATGGCAGCCCCTTCCCACCAAGCCCCTGGCTTTTTCCTGGGGAAAATCACTCCCTCCAGCATGCACCCAGCAATGAAAGGAGAAGCTTCCAAATTCCCCCCCTGGGATGACTTGGACGTGCTG
>NW_017728998.1:12826181-12838329 GCF_001723915.1 Gavialis gangeticus | reverse complement strand
TAAGTGTTGGTATAAAAAGGACCAGATTAGCAGGCCTGAAGGTTTAAGTCCCCTATTATATTTAACCAAATGACAGGAACAGCGTGGGTGGTAGTGCTGGCTTCTCCTCATTGCCTTGGACCTGTGTCATGACAGGAAGGACAGACTGTTCAGCCTTTATTCAGTAACTGGTCTTTCAGTGGATTAGTGTTGGTATCACAGTAATCCTAGCCTCCCCATCCAAAACTAGGCCTCCTTTGTGCTAGGAATTGTACAAACATATAGCATGCAGCAGTTCCTGCCACAAAGAAATTTTGGTTTAAATAGCCAAGTCAAAGAGAGGAGGGGGATTAAAGGATGCCCAAAGAGATTAAGCCAATGGCCAGGGTCATACAAGTCATGCAAAGAGCTCTGGTGTCCGGTGCCCTACTTAGTAAGCCAGGCTGCTTCCAGCCTTAGTGGCCTAAGACTGCCAACCTTAGACAGTGTTGCCAACCCCAGTGTTGGTCTTTTTACTGTGGACTCTTCTTGTAAAACTGTTAGTAAAACAGGCCTTTGAGACACTCTAGAGGGCAGAGAGTATAGCAGGTGCCAAAAGTTTGCCAAGCTGTAGGTCGAATTGCCTGAATTCTATATACAAGATTGTATATAGCCTGTATGGAGTCCCAGTCTAAGCCCCCAGTTGCACATAGGCAGATCAGGGTTGCTGTGCCCACATTGGCTTGTGTGCGCCCTGGAAGCAATTGTCAATGAACTGGAAGCACACAAGAATTCAGGGAAACTTTGCATTTTAATAACGATATAGATCAGATTTTCTTCACAGGTACCAAGACAACTGGTCCACTGCGAACACCATCCTTGGAAATTTAATTAGTTCTAGTCTCAGATAACTCTGCTATGAGATAAAATGGAGCAATTGGTGAATGTTTTGGATACTACATTACTGGAGAACTACATACCTAATTTCATATAAGTCCACCTCAGCCAGACACCTGGGAATTTCACTGGCATGCCACAGATTTGCCCTAGCAAAACTACCAGAGTACCACTGAACAAGCCCAGCTACACTGTAAAAGTGGGCTCAAAATTGTTCAGCCAACGATACAACCATTTTGACTGTAACTTGGTTATCTGTCATTGTTAGTATTTGCATCGTGTGTGTAATGTAATCTGCATTAAGCTACAAGTATAACTCCAATCCTGCCCATTTAATTTTAGAGGCCAGCTCTTCAGCTGATGTAAATCAGCAGCACATTTACCCCCACGGAGTATTTGGCCCTACCTTTGAAAGCTTCCCAAAGAAGATGTCCCATTTTGAGAGTGTGTAATTTCGGTTTTGCAGCTAGTATTTTAAAAACAGATGCCAAACACCCAGAAATTCAGACTGTGGTACATGGTACATTTGGAATAAGCACCTACAATATTGAGAAATCTGTGTTTGCAGCTTATTGTTGTCTGCATTGGTCACAATTTCCCCATGCCCCGGCAATGTCAGTTATGAAGAAGTCATGTTAGTATTAAACCATTTAGCAATGACACTTTATTTTAAAAATATCTCAGCTAGTGCCCTCTCTTCAAGCAGGCAGTGCCAGCAGCTTGAAATGATGCTTTTCAATTTAATGTGAGACAGTCTTATTAATATTATCTACCAGCAGAGAATTAACCTGTTAAAATTGTTGCTTTGAAATTTAAACTCCTTTTAATGAGTTCAGAAGTAGAATACATTTTATCTGCGGTGGGTAGTGGAGTTGGTTATAAGTTTCATGTTCTTATTCGACTCACTGGGTGAGAAGGACAGATCATCTGCTGCAAATAACCCAGACCAGCATGCTCCTTTCTGTAGAGCCTTTTTCCTGAAACATATCATTTGAAAAACCTCTCTAATGAAAACTGGTTTTTTCCTTAAATTATAAACTTCGTTACTTTGGAAACTTTTCTTCTGATTTTTTGTCAAAAATAAACTAGACATTTTTTTTTCAGTTGTTGAAAGCCAGCAACAGATGAAAAAGTATGTTTTATAAGCTGTTAAGGTCTTTTTGCAGTATTGGGTTAAAAAAAATTAAAGAAAAATTATGTGAACCCCGGCCCCCAAACTAGCTGTAGTAGGTGTGCAATGTGGAAGTGGGAGATCTAGTTTTCAATGAAGCATGCTGCTGTCTTTTTCTCCAACCAGACTGGGTGATATCCTTTGATCTACATCCAGAAGAGACAGTATATGGGTAGAAACGTGTTCCTGTGCCACACTGAAAAGCAACACTGCTTGGGGGGGGTGGTTTCACTGTTCCCCTATTTCCCTTGGCTACTCACAGAGAACTCTTTGCCTGGTCTTCCCCAGTGGTAGTGAGCAAACTAGCACTGGAGATTGGCTGAATATATTGTCATCCCAAAGTCATTATGAAAATTAGTCAGAAAAGAAATTAGAGTCTGGGACTGTTACCCTATTTGATATGTGCACCACTGTGCCACGCTGAGGTCAGTTGTGACCCAGGGAAGACCCGGTGGCAGAAAGAGAGCAAGCAAGTTTTGTGTCTTGGACAATGGCAGCAAGCCAGTACAGTGCCAGCTGGTCTGGTAGTGTCAGCAGCTGCACCCCCTCTAAGTAGGTGCCTGGGCCTGGGGCAAACTACCATCTGGTAGCACACTTCCAAGGGTGGTTGTGGGGAGTCTAGAGCTCATACGGTAGTAAAGGGCCCCAATGGGACTGTAGATCCATAGTTTGGGATGGGGCTGACAATCTTCCCTGACAGCCAAGCTCCATTCACTTGCAAGATGCCATGCAGGATTCCTCTCCATAAATCCTTTCCATAGAGAGGATAAGTATGCCTCACCTAGGCTAAACCCCTCAAAAACCTCTTGCAAAGACATTGATTTGGTCCGTTTTCACACTTTATTTTGAGCAGATTATTGGCCATTATCACAACAAAACAAATAAATTGATCCTTAGCAATCAAGCTGATATAAATGCAGCTCAAGAATAATCTTATATCCAGACAACCAGAGGAATGCCATGTTAAGAGTTGGGTGACCATCACTTGATTTAATGCTGGAGGGTCAACCTAAATGTTGACACGTATCTAAATTTCTCTGCGTCTCTGGGCAGAATCCAGAAGCTAAAACAGAATCTCTTTGTGGTTAGATGCTTCCTGTTCAGTAATAAAAATACATAAAACATTCAATATAACTCAATATCACATGGATTCCATTGGAAATATCAATGTTGTTTTCTTCCTAGAGTATGGAAAAATGGCAATCCCAAGATTAATGCTCATTCCCAGTTCTGCTGTGGGTTTCTGGTTTGACCTTAGGGAAGTCAGTTAAATTCTCCATGCCTTAGTTTCCCATCTATAAAAGGGAAATTTCACTATGTCCTTTCTCCCAGCCTTGGTGTGTATTTTCTGATTGGAATATAAGGCTTTTGCGGGAAGAATCTGTGTCTGTCTGTATCTAGGACAGTGGGGCAATTAAGAGCTGGGATATCTACAGCTCACCACAATACCAGTGTCCATGCAAGCTAAATGTTCTGTCACGCTCAAACAAGAATGACTCTCTCAGAGGGTATAGACTATTTCAAGTTAAAATATTTCATTAACCGTCCATTGCAACCAAAGCAGACATTGGCACCTCTTCTGCATTTCATTCCAAAGTGAGCATACAAAGATACTCAGCAGCACTTTTATAAATGTGTTCCTTTCTGCATGTATATCATTTACCCAAACCACTAGGCTCATTTATGTTGGCTCACATTACTCCAGTGAGGTTGTCTAGTTCTTTTATGGGAGGTGGTTTCTGGACTGTTTCACCATTTTACCTACTTCTTTTGGCAAGAACCAATAGAAACTCTTGAACTTGTATTTTGCCCTAGTGCTTGAACCTTAGAACTTGCCTTCCAATTTAAGGAAATACCTTTAATTTTTCAAGATAATGCAGACTATTATTTCTGCATATGATGGCCCCAAAACATTTTAGTACCATATTCCCGCTGTCAACATAGATGAACCATGAATCACAACACAAAGACTAAGCTACAGGCCAAATTGCTGTCCAAATTCTGAATGTTCTTAACACTGATTTTAAGTCAGTCTCAAACTTCTTTCAAATGTTGGGGGGGGCTTCCATTTTTATTTATTTTGAATGCAATATAAGTAAACACTGTAGTTTGGGGGGATATATAATTTATTTTTGCTAGTTATAAATTACTATGTAACCCAGGGTGGTGGGGTACGGGTTGGTAAATGAAAGTTCTGCATGGCCATTAATGACGACTACAGTTTGCATAAACTCTTGTTTATCAAGGCTCAGTTGCAACTTGTACTTGCACTGCTTTATAAAATGGAATTATTATTAACAGCTCACATCTTTGTCTGTTTGGTTGATTAACAGAGCCAGTAGAAGTGAAACTAATGCAGAAAGCCGATTAAGCTGGAGTGACTTGAGGTTGAACTACAACAGATCTCTATATTAAAGGGGCCTACTGAATCCAGCCTCACAGAAAGGCAGGAGAGAGAGATAAAGCAAAGCAAATCGTGTGTGCCCAACAATGGATATAACCCCAGAATCTGTCTGCCCTTAGTTACACTGTCAGAAGTCAAGGAGAGCTTATATACTACAAGTTGAAGAACATCTGGACAGGTGAATCTTCAAACCTGTTGGTCCCACGTTCACAGTGACTGCTACACTGTACAGGAAAGGGGCACCAAGGTCAGATAGATCTGGCTGATATCCATATAGCTTTGGTTAGTGAGCATTCGAGGTGTTCTTTCTGACAGCTGTATCTTTTTTAATAAAGATGGAACAAAGGCTCGTGTTCGCACCCCAAATTTACCTCTTTGCAGACCTCCTTCACAGCCAAGATAAATCTTTTCATATTTTGTATTTATCCATTTTCTCCACTGACAGCCCTTATTTCTGCTCCTTACTTGGCACATAACTCCCACTCCTATCTCATTTTCTCCATTGCTTATTCACCTTGTTACCTCCTCTAATTCATCTTGGGCTTTTCCAAAACCCTCCTTAAATCTGATCTCTTCTGTGATGCCAATGAAATGTGTGATAAAGGGCACATAGCTATTGTGCTAGAACTAAGGCTTCCATTACTAATCATAGCTATTTTTTATGTGTGCTGTATCCACCTACTGTTTCTCAGATTTTAAGCTCCTTGTAGCAATGCCTATCTTTCCACTATACATGTATGCTGTACCCAGTACCATGGAGCCCTAGCCACTGCCTGTGAGGCACCTAGGTGCTGCTGCAATAGAAATCAATAATTTATTGTGCTGATGTGTTTGAAAAGGATTTGCTAAAAATAAAGGAAGCAGGCTATTTGGATTGCATTACTATAAAACCACAGAGTGAAATATTCATTGGCTTCCAACAACATCTCTTGTCTTCCGGACATCTAAGATAGGTGAGTTTTATTTAAACAATCAACCATTCACATACACCCTTTACCAGTGTGAAGAAATCTTACAGAGGTGTTCCTTAAATCAAAAGCTCCCATTCTGCTTTATAAAGTGTGCCCCGAAGCAATTACCTCTTTGAAACCTGCCAAGGTTTGCATACCACTATGAGGATTCAGCCATAATTACGGATTTGGGGTTGATCCAACAGCACAATAGTGTATTTTTATTCAATATTGTCTTTTCCAACATTCATCTCCAATATTTTAAATCGGCAGCAGCTGTCAGTCCATTTTAATCCCAAATATTTGGTCCAAGGTAGATTGGGGTCTGAATTCATAGAGAGACACGTTAGTAACTTTAAATCTGTGGGTCCTAAACTGGGTTTAATAGAGCATTTGCTAGAGATCATTCAGGACCTAACGTTATTCTGATTGCTTTTCTTTATATTTACTTGCTAAATTGCAATAAAGGAAGTTAAAATGCATAAAATCTTTTTTTGCAGCAATCTTCCTTGCAAGTGAATGCTTTAGCAGTATTTTATGACAGTGATTGTCCAGGAACCAATCTTTCTAAAGCCACCCTGTGAAACAGTTTGGATCTTCTGATTGGTTTGGATAATCTGTAGTAAGAATAAAAATAACCCCCTTTTACTGAGAAGTTACTTTGCTGGGGACGGGTTTGGTGCCCTTGATTTCTCTTCTCCTCCTTGTGAACTAAAGCCATACAAGAATCTATTATGAGGTACAAGACAAAGGAGAAGAGAGACATCCAGTGTAAACTGTAAATTCTCCCAAACCACATGTACCTGTGAAGAAAAATCCTACTATTTTAATTTCTGTATATGACTTATTGTAAACTGAGAGCTAGAAGGGTACCATCATTACCCGCAAAACATCCCAGCCACTGAAAGATCCTAGTGCTGGAGTTCAGGAAAGATGAAGCAGAAATACAGCAGGGACAAGGGCAAGACAGACGATGGGTATTTTTGCTTCCAAACAAATGTTCCTTACTGGGAGCCCCCGCACATGATTCCAAACTAGTCAGAGCTGCATGGGCAGACCGAACATAAATGCCATCAGGAGTACAAGAGAATTATGTTGTCGTCCCCATATCCTGTCCTGAACCTATATCATTCTCACCTTCCTGTGCTGAAGTGGGTGAAAGCAAAACCAACTCCATTTGAGTGATTTTTCTGATTTTTCACACATTGTGCCTGCTCTGTTGAACAACCAGTGGAGTATTTCAGGCCTAATTCATGAAAGGTATGCATCCCCATGTTTAATTCATGATGTTGCACAATAATTTTCTTTTTTAGGGGTGTTTTTTTTGCAGGGGGGAGAATCTCAGTGTAATGCATAACTCTCACACACGGAGGTATACTGACAATCTTTTGATAGGTTCTTCCTTCTCCTGGATACAAGTGCAGGGAGAAGAAATTGGACCATTCTCCTGATACTCTGTGGTGTGCTAATTAGATGAATCCTCTACCTTAATGTTCCTGTGGTATAGCTTGACCCCCAGCCCACATCTCTTTGAGGAACTCTCATACGCACAAGTATGCAAGGGCACTTCAGAGTTTACAAGATTTGCTCCTTGGTGTTAAGAAATTTCTGTCACCTCTGTCTGGCATCTGGTCTACGTTAAATCATAGGTGCTCTGGACATATATACCTAAGGTCCTGGTTTCAAGAGTCGCATTACAGTGTCAGCATTTCATCTTTCTATGGCCAATATGCCCCCCTCAGCCCCCACACATACACATGCACACATACACAAAGCACATCTAACCCTCAAATTTGGAAAGGAAAACTTGAGAAGGTGACTGGAGTGCAATGGTCTCTCTCTCTCTCACACACACACACACACACACAGTTCTGCTTGTGTAAATGGATGCAAAGAAGACCCACCTACCTAAGGTATCACCTCTCCCCCAGCCCTCCAAACATTTTTTTTTGCAGGGATGACTATTGCTACCATTCCAGGCTCAGGTAGATCTACAGCATAGGTTTGGGACTACTGCGAAGGGCCTTATGGCATGTCATCCTAGGGTACAGGAGTACTTTAATCAACTGCATACACTATACACTGCATTTTCTTATAACCTCCATATTTTTATTTAAGAATTTTACAATTCAAAATATAATGAAACAGAGTACTTTATTATAAAAACTTATAAAACAATTAAATATTACACTTATATTTTTGCTTTTTTACACTATAACCCATATTTTATGTGGCACTATCATTTTCTCTTCTGAATTGTTGTCACTTACTTAAGGAAGTAAGCAATGAAATATAAAGAAGAAGCTATGCATTAATAAATTAATTATTTTACATCAAATAATAAAAGGACACAATAATAAAAAACAACAAAAAACCCTTGCAGTTTTCCTAGAAAAAAATAGAAGTTATAATTATATGATGTCCAATATCAGACAGAGCCTAGTAGATTGAGATATGTTACCAATCATTTCTTAAAGTATCATAGTAAACATGTTTTTCATTTAAATTGTTGCAAAAGGAACTGCTAATTTTAACTGACCACTGTCTGGCATTAGTGCTGAGCTGGCTAATTCTAGTTTGAAATGATATTTTAACAAGCAGTAAAATTGAGATGCATTCATCAAAAGCAGTTGTGGGAATGGGTGGAATTAGATAAATATGTCCCTTATAGCCACTCCCCAGAAAATTACAGTAGGACACAGCCCTGTCTCAGTTAGAATGGTTTTGGCAAATAAATTGGGTGTTTTTCCAATGCAGTAACATTTTAAATTGTATCATTCAATACACGGTCTCTACTGCCTGTTGGCTATTGCAAATATCATCGCAGGTGTTATAAAATGCATGCTATTTGCTTTAGGGCCCCTGATCTAAATAAGTGGATTTTGATCGTTATGAAAATATATAGAGATATCATTGATTTAATTTTTTTTCTGGTTAGCTTACTACTTTTCAGCTAATGATATTGCATGTATGAATAAATAACTCTTCAGCAACGTGTATACATGAAGTAAAAGATTGGCCAAGCTTCTGTTTCCTTTTCGGTAACTGATGAACCAAAATCTGCAGAGATGGAATGAAACATTCTTCAACATATTGGTATTCAAACAATTTAGCTTCTGGCAAAACATAGTTTGAGTATTCATTACTGATAACCAAGTTTAAACCATAACACTACATATCATATGAGCTTAGAAGATGGAGAACTTTATAACCATTAAGCTCACCAAATCCTTGGATGAGTTAGTTGAAATACAAAATGCTATTGTATTTGTAATACACAGCAATGCTAAACGTCCAACATATTCTAACAGCTGAATATTTCTAGGAATACATTTCAAGTTGCTAGGTAACCACCTCTGAGTTTCTACACGAAGCAGAAGGTGAATTCTTCAAAACAATAAAAACAATAGCATGATGCAAAACTCGCTTTTCCAGCAGCAAGTGTAATAGAAAAGCACCATATATCTCCGTAGTGCACTCTTTTACTTCTTGGGGTCACAGCACCTGTGACACTGCATTCTCCAGGCAACAGTCATCTGAATTTCTCTCTTGTGAGAATGGCAGTAAACACCTTCCTTCCTTTGGAAAGTTTATCATCATAACAAATAGGGACAGGACACTATGTTAACACTGTGGTATATGTACCATCACACTGTAACCTTATTTGTGGAATTGGCAACCTCTTTTGATTGCATTCCATTAAATTATCCCAATAAGCCTTGCTTGCCTTAGTGTTTTCCTTATAAGACAGTGCAAAATGATACACTTAAAGAACGAATTGTCCCTTGCTTCTTAGTGTTCAAGTGATCCATAGTACCCTGTACTTTAGTGAGGTCAGCAAAAAAACCAGGCCTTGTTCACTATTTGTCCAACAATTACTGTACCTCAGACATTCCCTTAGAAAATATTACTCTATGGCATGTGTCTCTTCCACCAGTGGTTTATGTGGCACCATGTCCTGCCACAGAATAAATTTAATTCCAACATAAATTGAAGGGAAGAATCCTGTCATTGCAGGGCTGGAATAAAATATTGCTATCAGATCTTCTTTGTGCATGATTTACAGCATTGCTTGCCATAAAATTTGTGGTTGCAGACACCATGCTGGGGGACCAGATGACACCAAGTGAAGAAATCCACACAGGAGGGATCATCTGAAAGAAAAATCCAAGCAGTATGTTTAGATCATGTTTCAGCACTTGTGCAAATGGGGCAGTACTGGAGCATATTGATTTTTACACATTGGTTGGTAATGCATACCTGCTGGATGGCTAGAGTTAAAGGAGTGCAAGGCCATGAACCATCTTTCATTTCAATATTATAATTTCTTGTTGAGTTATCAGCTCACCTTTTTTAAGTAATGTGCTTCAGATCTCTGAGAGGCTATGGAAACAATTTATAGCACAGCACTTTAAAAGTGGTTTAGGGTGAAACCACAGGCCCATTGACTTGATTGAAGTCAATCAAAGGTCTACTATTGATTTTAATAGGACTGGAATTTCCCTAATCTCTATATAATTTTATAGATTATAACTACTGTAGTAAAACCAGCTACTTGTACACACAGACCCCTGAGTAAAGCATATTATAATGCTTGTTAATATAACCATTACACCGTGTTTGATCTGCACCAAAGATAGTATATACTGTTTGTGTGCATGTGTGTGCTTCTCCTCCTCTATAGAAATGTCTAAATGTGTGGACCTCAGTCTGTGTGCGCACAATAAACTGTATATATCTTACCATATTTTACATGGCTTGTATGTGTTATCAAGATTGTGTGCATGCGGGCCAAGTACAGACCGCCAAAAAGCCCGAGGCAGAATCAATTCAATTGTGGCAACTTCCTCTAAGCTGCGCAGGTTGGACTGCTAACCAGCTGAACTGACATTCAGTTTTTAGTTGGGAAAGGCGGGGGCAGGCCCGCACTGAACCACGCCAGTAGGCGGGAGGCGCTAGAGCACATCTCCCAGTCTGCTGACCATTGCCAGCCCAGCCGAGTGTCCCCACTTGGCTCCTCAATACATGCCCTCAATGCCCTGCCCACACACGGGGGATTGAGGACACCCTTAAGCCCCCACAGGGGACTAAGGACACCCTGTCCGGGTGCTGGCCCACCTTGGAGGAGCTTCCGCCTCAAAAGGTTCCCCCCAGTCTGGGTTCCCCTGCCCTTGCAGCCCTGGGGAGCAAAGGGGAATCCTCCCCTCCTTTTTCCCAGCTGCCGATTGCTTCAGCCACTGCCACAGGAGGTAGGGAGAAGAAGTCCTTTGGGCCGGGTGCCTGCCCATGCAGCCCAGCATGGGGGCACCGGGGAGCCCCTGCCTTAGGGGGGCTTCCCCCATCTCAGCCCAAGGTTCTCCAGGGAGCTGAGGGAAATTTTCTCCTCCCAAACCCCACAGCTGCTTGCCTTAGCCCCTCTGAGTCTCCGGGTAGACCCAGGCAGCCTCAAGGAGTGAGGGGAATTCTACTTCCCTGCAAAATTTTTGCCTCAGAAGTGCAGCAGGTCTGACAAAACTGGCTGTGGAGGAGCAGGAGAATTTCCCTCTCCTCCCTGAGGTTGCCCGGGGCTATCCCTGAGACTCGCAGGGACTAAGGCAAGCAGATCTAGGGTTGGGGAGGGGAAGAATTCCCCTCAGCTGCCTGGGGCTGCCCTGGGCTGGAAGACCCTGGGCTGGGGTGAAGAAAAGCCCCCCAAAGCTGGGACTCCCCAGTGACCCCATGCTGGGCTGCATGGGCTGGTACCCAGCCAGGAGGACTCTTTCCCCCTCCCTCCTGTGGCAGCCGCTGAATCAATCAGGAGCTGGGAGTGGGGAGGGCTGCCAAGGGTCAGAAAGCCCCCACCATAGGAGCTTTCCCTCCCCCGCGTGCTGTGTAGAACCTGCCTTAGGGTAGTCTGGGGGTCTGTCCCCACCCTCTCCTCCCCGCCCCCCCATCCCTATGGGCTGACGGACAGAGGTTATAGAGCAGAGGAGTGAGGCAGTCCCTGCTCCACTGGAGCAGACAGCATAGCCCAGGTCTGCAAAGCATCCTGGGATGCTGGGGGACTGTGAGTTAACTTGAACCGGGAAGGGATCTGAAACAGAAGTTCCATAAACTGCTTTGTAGTATCAGTTCAGTCTGATACTACATTCAGCCAAGTTTATCTTCAACTGGCTTGGGCCATTTTGAAAGTGGTTTATGTGTACTCAGCTGTTCTGTTGCAGACTTAAACCAGTTTCCAATCCCTTAAATCGGTTTATGTGTAACTTCTGTCCCTAGCCACAAGGGTTAAGATTTGCAAATACAATACAAATTCTACTGTAGCTTCCTTACTTTTGACACTCAAATATCTCCAGTATTTGTGAGTACAAATGAGAAGTTCTCAATCAATTATAGATGTAATTTGTTAAGTAGCATCTGAGCTGAGACTTCTCGAGCAATCTAAATCACAATGCAACATGCAATCTACTATATTGTATATCTGCTCTATGACTTTAAAAAACTAGGGTTTTTCACAAGCATTTGATGTTGGCCTTGCTCTGTCTTGCTCCCATTAACTGATGTGGGGAAATTCTCATTGGTTTCAGTGGGAGAAGGATTCGTTCACCAGAATGTACCTTTGAAAGTCGCCCCTTTTAATTAAAAAAAAAAAAAATCAGACTATGAAATCCCATGCTTTACTTTGCTTATCTAGTACAGAGTTTTTGCATGTAAAGTCCCGTGTGTTTAAAAAAATTCCTGGCCGTCTGAGTCCACATTTTTTGTAATGGGTGCTTTATACTTCTTTTA
>NW_017728998.1:12814420-12821181 GCF_001723915.1 Gavialis gangeticus | reverse complement strand
ACTTTGCTTATCTAGTACAGAGTTTTTGCATGTAAAGTCCCGTGTGTTTAAAAAAATTCCTGGCCGTCTGAGTCCACATTTTTTGTAATGGGTGCTTTATACTTCTTTTAAAGTCCAGAGTGATGACTCATCTGGATGATTTATAAACAAATTCAAAAATGTCTGAAGAAGCATTACAACTTTTAAATTAGACAAATTTATAGCTGTGCCATAATATGAAATGTCATGGGGAAAAGATTCGACTCAGCTCTCAAGTGCTGTTCACATGGTCAGTAAAGGAATTTACAGGGAGATGTAGTCAATCTAGCTACTGCTGTCTGCATTTGCTGATCTGCCACTGCAAGTGGTGGCACAGGAAAAAAAACTCCCCTGTCTGTCACACCACTCACTGGTGTGCCTCTGTTACGAGCTGCTACTTCATCATACTGGTTCTTTTTTTAAGAATGCTTAAGGAGTTTTTGAAGTCCTTTATTTTTATAAACTGGCATTAAAAAAAAAAATCACAAGACCTGAAAAGAGACATGTTTGTGCTATGCTGTGAATATTCCAGGAAACAGCCAGCAGCGCCATGAAGCAAAAATGCGGGCACTAGGCAAACACTCCTCCAAGACTCCCTGGGTTGGTACCAGGTGGCAGTCTTTCCCCTCTGAAGTGCTGCATTCACAGTGGTGAGTCAAGCAGGAATGAAACTGGTAGTCCCAACTTTGCACTACTTAACCCATTATCCACCACCCACAGCTCAGATTACTAAATTTACCATGCCTGACAGTGACAGCTTGAGTCAGGGCCTTGACTGATGAGAAGGGGCATTGCAGACAATGACAAAATAACGCGGAGAAAGATCATTCAGCACTGGCTCCAACACAGCCATGCTCCTAAGGTCACCTTGGGTAAATTTTCAAAATTGGTTTATGACTCATTTTCAAAAACTGCTTATGTATTACCCAGGGCAACAGAACTTGGCCTCCAAAGCCCTGCCTGAAAATAGGATTTAGGCACCTAAGTCACTTAGACACTCTGGGAGAGGTCTCAGGACCTCATCCGAAGACCACAGACATTTTTGGAAAGATTCCCATTGACCCTAACAAATTTGGGTTTTCAAATGTAACTGCTTTTTTTAAAGCTGTTTTCTTGTCAAGGTGTTCCAAGTATCTGGATTTACTGCCTGTGAGTTACAATACCTGTTCCTGCGTCTAGCAGAGTGATGGAAATGAAAAAAAAATGGCTAGAGGAGAAACCCAACTTGTCTAGGGGAGTGTGATAACTCTCCCAGAAACATTTATTTCTTTACCGTAATCTCTCCCTAATGGCTCACGAAGCTGGAGCTCTGCGGCTGGTAACTGAGAGTGATTTGCTTCCATGTGCTTCCAGCACAGCTGGCCCCCTCCACATTCACTGGTTTCGATGGAGGCTTAGAGAGCAGCAAAGAGATAATTGATCTCCAGAGTCTGGAGCCCCAGTTGCAATAGAGGGGAAAGGGGGCTCTACAGCTGCAGGGTCAGGAAGAAACAGACTAAGGCCAAAATTAATAACAGACATTAGCCCGGACGTAAAATATGGCTGAGGGAAATGAGGGGAGGGAGGGTTTCTACCTTATGATGGAAGGCAATTTAATAAATTCACAAAAAATATGTCCTGAAGTACAGCAGGGATTACAGCAAGGTTTGGTATTCACTTCTGATTTTTCAGAAGCCTCCAGTCACATTTCAAACTAGTTTCAGTTATTTATTTTTCCCTTTCAGGACCAATTCATCCATTCCTTCAGTCCAGCCCAGGTTCAGCTGATTGATAAATCCCAAATTAGAGACCCAGGGCTCTCACAGAAAGCAGGCTTTGTATTGCTTCTGTCTCTGTTTTCTATCTTGGGCTCATGTGCTAGTATTGTAGTATGCTATTCCAGTGGTTCAATGGATTTTATGCCTTGTGGGACCTTCTCCATTTAATGAGCTTCTCGAATCAATATGGAGGAACGTTGATCTGCTGTTAGAACTGAAGGTTTGGCCGCAGCGCTCCTTCCAGCCCACGGCAGGGGGTCGGGCTTGATGACCTACTGAGGTCCCTTCTGACCCTAGCATCTATGACATCAGGACGCCTGGCCCAGCCTTCTGGTCCAAGCTGTGTTATTGCCTTTTTTTAGGATCATTGGTGATCCGTAATGGCTGCACGCATACCCCCTGAGATCAGCCATGCCCCCCAGAAGAACCAGCTGCAAAACTGGAAGTACCGCTGGCTCAGCGATCAGCTGTTGGGGACTCTCCCCTCACCCCCCAGTCAGCAATCGGGTGTCCCCCTAGACTCAGGAGGCACCAGTCGCCCATGTTTAGGATCTGAAGGAATCCAGCTCTGCCGTGGCCACGGGAGGTGCAACAACTCTTTTTCAGTTCCCCCTCTTTGAAGTGAGCAGACATTACACTTTTAAGTGATCAGTAATCAGTCTATACCCATAACAGAAGTTCGGCGCACACAGACCGGGTTAAAAATGGCAGAACATGGTCTAAGATTTGCCCATCCCCTTCCTACCACCAAACGGCGAATGCGTGTTCTGATCGCTGCCAATTCAAAACCACTTACAGAAAACCATGCAACTTGGATCCACCTTGGACTTTCTGAATGTCTGCGCTTAGCTTAAGAGCGCTAAAATCCTTCACCAGGGTGTTTTTGAGAATGAATGATTTGTAAAGTACTTTGATAAATCTTGACCTAAGTAGGGACTTTGTTCCCTTCAGGACTTGAGCACATGTTCTGCCTGGCCATGGCACTCCTGCACAATCTGGAGGAGAAAAAAGTGCAAGAAACCGCTCTTTTTTTCACAGCCTGTATAAGGGCTGAGTCAGAGCCCTAGTTCTCTCCCTGGCAAGGGCACGGAGTCTGCTTGCTCCCTGTTCATCTACAGCTGCAAAGCACCCCTGATAAGGCAGGTAGATGGCACAACATGTCATTCTACGCCTAGCTACCCCACAGACCTGGCCAGCTATTTAAGGAAGAGCTAGGTGCACATCAGGAAACAGCTTTGAACTCATACATGCCTGGAAGCTGCAGAAGGCAGGCTTCATAAGGCTGAATATTTCTGCTAGAAAGGTGGAACTCCACACTTTCCCTTTACTATAAGCAGTGTCTTCAAGGCACAGCTAAGCCATTAATGACAGCTCTGGGGGTGGGAAACAACACTACAGAACTGGGCGTATAAAGGGTTATTCTTCTTGTTCACCATATCTTGAAAACCAAAGGGAGAGAAATGAGAGCAAAATGAAGTTTTAAGGGCCTCAATGTGGCAACAGTAAGAGCACTTTGCCAATGCTCTATTGAAAATCCACAATTTGAACCCTCTGGTAATGTGTGTATGGCATGCTCCCAGCAACGTTTTAGGGTGGTGATGAAGATAATGCACAGTGCAGCCAGATCTTTCTTATTAACAGGAAAGAAAGCATCAAGGGAGATCCAAGGGAGTGGGGGGGAAGTATGTAAAATGTATGTATCTACTTCTTAATCAACATGTGCTGGCTTTTTAAAAACTCTCCCCTTGCCTTGTATGGATCAGATCTCACAGTTATCCTCCTCCATCTGTTTTAAGAGGGCTTCTTGTGAAAAGAAAGATGCTGCACTTCACAAATGTATTGGAGTGCTGAGAGCCATGGTGTTGCTGAACAATTTTGGATTTGGCCAGGAAAGCGCCAAAAACTATTTATGTTCCAAATGCTCCTGGAAAAAAAGATTTTTTTGCTGAAGCATAAAAGTTTGAGTGACCCAACCCACCCCATCCTGAAGAAACGCAAGTTTTACCTTTTTTCTCAGGAGCTGGGCAAAAGTTGGTATTGCAGGCTCTTGAGATAGCCGGTTTCTGATGGGGCAGACATCCAGATGCTGGTCGTCCCTGCCTCAAGCATTGCACGGTCCGCATTTGCACGCCCCCACCACATGTTACCGTACACTGCAGAGGGGCAAAAATGAGAAACCACATTTCATAAAGAAGCACATAGTCTTCCAAGCACCTCCAAAATCAATGGAAAGGCTCTTAAGTACTTTGAAGAAGACTCAAAGAAGTGTAGCTCGATAGCATGGAAAAGCTCAAGGCCAGATGTCCTGAGTGCTCACCACCTACAGCCATGGCCAGACTTTCAAAAATTTCTGCACCCACATTTCATTCAATATGCTGAGCAAGACTGAAAAATCTGATTACCTACTTAGGTGCCTAACTGGGAGCTATTCTCTTTAAAAAAAAGCATCCCCTGATTGCATGTGCTCAACTCTCGTGAAACTTTTAGTCTCTGGGTGCACTGCTGGTGTTTTTGAAAGGTAACGTCTTAATGATGCCAGAAATGTGGAAGTATCTGGGAAGGGGAAAAAAAATTAAGCATTTTCAGGAAGATATATGAGGTATTATAAAGTGAAATCAGTCTTTTACTTATATGTGTTTCATGAAAAGTATGCCCTTAAGACAGCTGTGTTCATTTTCGTCCAATTACAATTGTCAGGCATACACTGTTGCATGTATATGCTTTTAAATGAGTATGTCTCATAGATATGATATATCTCACCAAGTAGATAAGTTCCAGAAATACAGAAGCTTGTTTGCAAGAACGTAGAAATAAATATGGACTCAGCCAGTAATTAATCAAAGTATTTAGGGGACTGAAAACTATCTGTGCAGATGCTCAAATCTATTATGCATGTAGATATATAACAGTTCAAGCACAGTACACTTCAAGAAGAAGGGAAAGGCAGAATTGGGAAATGAACATGGAATGGAGCATCTCTGGAGCACCGATAACATTGTTGACTATTATCTTCACTTTCAGAAAAAAGAAACTGTCTGCACGAAAACATATAATGAATATTGACCAGCTGAATTACGCTTCAACATCTGTACAGTGTGACATTCCTTAGGATATAACTTTAGTCTATTAACTTTTAAGAGGCTCAACTGCAGCACATGTTAGAACAGAAGAAATGATATGCTGAGTCTGATCACAGGTCCATCTGGCCCAATATCCCGTATCTCAAATGGCAAAGAGGAGAGAAAGAGATACTGTAGATATACTGGGGCTAACTTAAGCCCAGTTTGTTTGAGTCCTAACATCAGTGAAGTAATTTTGGCGTGGCCTCCAGCTGCCAAATAGATAGGAACATATTGGCAAAAATTACCTCCTGAGCCATCCCCCTGGGCTCCTTGGTGGGGTTATGCAGTCCTTGTTTCACTGCTATTAGTACCTGAAGTAGCTAGATTTAAAGCTAGTGCCATAAATACAGACCTGAAGGGATGTCTACCTGTCATACTGCAATCTCGCCTGATTACAGTGTAGATCTTGTCTAAGAATCAACAGTCCCATCGTGGATGCTTATACCATGCTCTGGACTTCTCTTGGGAAAGCTGAACTACTGTGTGTGAGCTGTCTGTGCAATTCTCTTGTCTTCTCTGGTCCTGCCAAGTCTTGTAACTATTCAAAATTCAGCAAGTGTTACAACAAGCATTACACTATCCATAGTCTGGCTTGCTCATAAAACTCCAACAACCCTGAAAAACAGACATTCCCATTGGCTGCTAAATGTTAAGCCAATCAGCGCTTGTACATGTGACGCCACTACCATGTACATGTGATGAAAATGTCACTTTGTGTGACTTAAAAGTGTCACACTACATGTACAAGAGCTTTGGGGCTTTTAAACGAGCTTGCTTCATTGCAAACTAAACTACGTCCCAATGTAATTTAGTTTGCAAGGTTGCCTATTACAATGATGCGACCGTCAGCTCACCCCCAAGTCATGGGAGAGGCAGGCAGGCTACTGAGAAAAAAAGGATTGGGTCCTTCACCCCTTCTGCTTTCAGCAGGCTCCTGTTACTGGCAGAACACCTGGGACCCCCCCCAGGAATGAGCTGGCTTGCCCCTGGGGGTGCTTCAGGGGGGGCCCCAGTCCTTCCCTCAGTGGCCACCCAGGTGGGCTGCTAGCAGGCCCAGCAGCACCCAGCCCAATCCAACTCTTCCCCGAGCCCACCCACTGGAAGCCCACCAGGCACTGCTCCTTGGGTGGGGTCAGGGAACAGTTGGATCAGGCCAGGTGCTGCCTCCAAGCTAGCAGCTCACCTGGGCAGCCCTAAGGGACACCACCCCTCTGGAGGGAAGAACCGGGGGCCCCCACAGCTCGGGGGCCACTCAGCCTGCCGGCAGCTTGCCCCCTGACCACGGGCAGTCTCCGGCTCTGACAAAAAAATAAGATCAGGCCCCTCACCGTAACATGACATAAAAATGACACCAGCAAGAAGTAGGCCCCCACCGCTGACCGGGCTCCCAGCCATGGGGGAGTCTCATGCACCCCTGCAGCTGGGAGACTGCAGCCACTGTAATCTCCCACCACAGAATATAACATGCACCCTCGGAGCTGGGAGAAAACAGCAGTGCCCCACACCTGCCAGGCCACAGCATCTCACAGCTGCAAGCTGCTTCTGGAGTTGAGAATCAGCTGCAGGGACTCTTGGCCCCAGCTGTGCTCCCACAGCTGGGAGATCACAGCAGCTGCAGTCTCCCAGCAACAGGGTTTGCCTACATGTGCAAACTAAGGCTTGCTAGAAACCAGCTACAGTAAAAGCTCTTTTATCCGGCATCCCTTGGGAATGGGGGATGCCGGTTAATCAAATGTGCACCGTCTGGTGCACTCCCCGGCATCAGTGTGCCGGGGGACAGGGAGGGGCACCCTGTGCAGGCTGCTTTGCCCCGTGCAAGCTGCTTTGCCCTGGGCCATGGGCTGAAGAAGTGGCAAGAACTCTG
>NW_017728998.1:12797188-12814409 GCF_001723915.1 Gavialis gangeticus | reverse complement strand
GCCCTGGGCCATGGGCTGAAGAAGTGGCAAGAACTCTGCTCGCAGCGGCGGCAAAACCTAGAAGTGGTACTTCCGGTTTCACTTTTGCCGCGTCCCTCGGATGCCAGTTAATAGAGCTTTCTGGCTAATAAAGTGCCGGTTAACACAGCTTTTGCTGTATAAAGCTATTACACATTTTTTAGCAATAACTTTATAGCTGGTTGGACCTTCTAAGGTGCCAGAGTTAACTTGCACATGTAGCCAATCTAAATTTACTATAAAATAACTGGGTAATTGTGTAATAGAATATATAGAGGGGACCTCTATTCTCCTGCTTGATTATTTCCTCATACCTGTTGCCAGGGTGAGGAGTACCATCCAGACACCATGCTATATAATGTAATCAATGGACAAGCTCCATTGTTACATGTTTCTTCCAGCTCTATGCTTGGTTTCTTTATGTTCCGACATCTTCGCTGAGGGAAGGTGATCAGTTTTCCATGGATGCTTTTCTCAATGCACTTCATTTCCCGCTTTCTTACACCAGGGCCACAGGAGGTTGAACACTGTGGGGGGGAAAAGTGCACTGCTCAGAAATATATTTAAAAAAATGTAAGTAAAGGATATCTCTTCTGTTTAAGATAATAAAAGTTTTAATGGAAGTTAGAAATGCATCAAAGAACTGAAAAAATGTTTCCGTGATAATGTGCAGGCTGCAATTTTGGAACTTCTTGTGAAGTGAGTGGAGTCTGACATAAAAACTGATAGCACGGTACAGCTAAGTGTATTTCAATACACGGGCGTACAATTTCAAAATTGCAGTGAAGCGCCTCATTTTTATCAGCGACCTCCTTAAAACTCCTCAGCAGGGCCTCATTTTCAACGTTCACATGCTCAGCACTTCCAAAATCAGCCCCCTGAATGGTTTTAAGGATGGCACCTGAAAAATGAGGCACCCAAAATTACTAATTATGTTTTAAAAGTCAGACAAACCTATACATATGATTCAGTTAGCGTTCGTATTTTAACCCTTTTTGAATCCCTAGCATTTTTTTGCCTTTCATTTGCTCTGTGCATGTCAGCGTTCTTTTGCAAGGTAAGACAGGCTGTCATTAAGACTTCGGTAGTGTACCTCACTCCAAGAAGAAATCATCCACTGGAGTCGGTCGTTCTTGGGGCATCGTCCTAGCACGCAGGTCTGCTGGGGTTCTGGCTTGGGTTCTTTGCTGCACAAACTCTCCGGTAAGATTTTCACCTTGAAAGAGCTGTTGCCTTTGCAGTAAACGTCCCGTTTCTTAATGCCTCTCCCACAGGTCTTAGAACACTGTGGCAAAAAGAAATGTTCTCTTAACCTGAGGGAATTTAAAATTAGCCTTTTTTTCCTATTGTCAATAGAATATAAAACCAAGGAACAAGCTGCTCTGTTGCCACCATTATAAAACCTGTAACCTTGAAATTCTGCCATTAAAATATTGAAAGAAGTAAAATGGGAAAAAGAGAGAGAGTGAGAGAGTGTACTGGAATTAGAGTGGCACAAAACTATTGAATTTACAGCCAGGTACAGACATTGCACATGAATATTTCTTTTCTTCAACACCAGTCTATCAAATTTCTTTACCAGATTCCCTCCTGGCTCAAGTTAGGTCACAGTCCCCAGCATCCCAGGCTGCTTTGCTGGCCTCTGCTAACCCCCTCTTACAGGGTGGTGTGCTAACCTCAGCCGTGCTCATCTGCTCTGGCCAAGGGGGCTCTCACAGAGCTGACCACAGGCAGGAGGTGGGGCTGGGGGCCATGCCAGCTGTCAGCAGTGGCTTGGGGGCGGGGGGGCGCCAGCCCCAGCTGGATGCAGCCCTGGCCTGAGTCAGCACAGCTGAGGGGGCAGGGCATGAGATGGGGGCTTCTTCCCTCCTCCCTACTCCTAGCCCAGCTGATCAGTACAGCTCCTCTCCCCAGCTCTGACCCCCCCATGAATAGCCAGCTGTCAGGAGTGGCAAGGGGAAGAAGGGGAGCAGAGGCCCACACCACATGGACCTGGTTCTCCCAGACCTGAGCCAGCAAAGCTTGGAGGGAGCCCACATGGTGGGGGTCTCCACTCCTCTCTCCTTCCACCCCCCCCCCGCACTGCTGCTGACAGCCAGCCAGGGGGCCAGGGCCGCAGAGAAAAACCATGATGGCCAGCCAGGCCAGGCAGCAAGGGAGGAAACCTCTGTTGTGTGTGCCTCCCCCAACTGTTCGTGTGGGCTCAGGTCTGAGGAGGCTCAGGCCAAGGCAGAGACCCCCATTCTCCCTCTCACCACCACTTAGAGCTGGCTGCTGCTATGGGGAGGCGGGGCTGTTGCGCTGGCCAATCCGGGGTGGCCAGCTGCTCCACTTCTTGGCTGGCCTTGGCATTTTCTGATAGCCTGCTGGGAGGTGTGCGGGAGCACCCCCCCCCCACCTGCTAGTTTCAGCTAGGGCTGGCAGCTGTCCCACCAAAGGGCAAACATCTGTTCTGTTTGCTCTCGACCGAACCTTGGATGCTTAGAGTAAAGCACAAAACAAAACATACATCACTTCCCGTTCAGGCTTTTTGAATGTCTACTTAACCTATATGTATTGGAAAAGTATACCCTTCATAACTGTATCTACCTAAATCAGCCCTTCTAATCTCTCACAGAGTAGCAGCGTTATAATGCTTATTGTGTTTACAAATATTAGATTTTACAATAGATTCCAGTCAATCTTGAAGCTCAATAAATGAAATCAGTTCCCTTAAATGTACATCCATAGTGTCAGTTCTTCCTTAAATTTAAAGACCCTGTGGCAGTCCATTTACCCTTAAATTAACATTCACTATCTGCTAGCATCAACAGCATTGCAAAAACAGCAGGGCTGAGTTTTTACCTTAAGCATATAGCTTGTCAGGCTTTTCATACATTTCTGAAAGAGGGTGTGCACAGAGGAATCTGCCTGCAGGCATGCCGCTACTGACTTAAGCCACTAACAATAATTTACTGAACAATTAAATTACTCATTGGGAATGGGCTACACAAACAAAGACTGAAGTAAATAAGCAATTACTGTATATGTCCTTCAGGAAATTGGAATTGTATTTCCCCGGACTTAAAAAGTGAATATGTCTGCTAGTGTGGAAGTCTAATCCTTGCTCATTATTCTGTCCTCCATGGTATCATTGATGATATTCCTTCTCTGAGAAATGTTAATATTTCTGACATACTGAATATACTGGTAAGGAGCCTGTTCTTTCAAGATACCATAGAGTCTTGTGTTTCAGAAAACTAGATAAACCTGTATATGGGGGGCAGAAGTATGAAGGTTGGGGGATAGGGCTGTACCAAGACATTGTTCCTTTTCCCCGGTTGATTAAGAGCCACATTCAGAATTGGTGTAAGCAGGTACAACTTCATGCATGTAGGTACATCAGCCTTACTTTCGGATCTCTTTTTTGAAGGCTGATATCTAAAAACAAATTCGATTGTACATAGTATTATAATAAACAGACCTTTGAAAAAAGGCAGGCTCCAAGTGCAGAATCTTTATTCAATCCATTCTTGCCACCTAGGCCATCAGAACGTGTGCCAACATATCTATTATTTTAACACACAACACATAGCAAGTCTTACCTGCGACCAAGGTCCAGTGCTCCATTCAGGGGGACAGTCTCTGTTATTACACATCTGTACCTGAGCCGGAGTGCTGACTGGACAAAGGGAATGTGCTACCACCTCCTCCTTTTGAAAAGATTTTTTCTGCACACACTGAATCAAGCGACTTTGTTGCCCTCCACCACAAGATTTGCTGCACGTGCTCCATTCGCCTGTTGACCAGCTTAAAAGAGAGAATACCTTAATTTATTACCAGCACATGACTATAACACACCCTCTAAAATCAATGCATGCAAGGTCTATGTACTTAACAAACAGCCCAGTGACAAAATGTCATGCATTCTGTTGGTGTTGCATTTAAATGGCTTGGCAATGTTCTTCTGTAATACTGATGTCTTCTATTTAACAAAGCACACACCACATTTTTATATGAATGAACTACCAACCATTTAGCCTATAATCACAAGCTCTTAATTGTTGTTGCTTTATAATAGTCCCACAGGGATACTTTTATAAATATCTAGCGTACTTCATAAATAGTTACAAAGGGCCATTTCCCATGATTTAATGTATAACAGGCCATACTGTATGAGTGAAACAAGCCGGAGAAGAGGGAAGACCAAAAAAAAACCATAATAAAATTGCACAGATATATAGCTTGCTATTGAATAATTTGATGGCTTCAAATCATCAAAAAGACAAGGAAGGTGTGCTTGGGGTGGGGGCGGGGTTTAATACCACATCTTCTCACATATAACACACACTGAAATATAAGCATCTTGTTCCCGGAAGGCAGACTGAAGGAAAAAAGACCTTACCTTGGAGTTAGTGACAGAATAGCAGCAGCAAGGGAGCTGAGCCTGCTTATTGTTCTGCTACAGGTTGCTGCAGGTTTCACTTTTGGGTTCAGCAACCAGTGGCAGACCCTGCACTTACCGTATCTCTCACATATCACATGCACTCCAGTTTCCAGCAGCTGCTTTTTGGGGAAAGGTGCATGTTATATGCAAATATATATATATATACTGTAAAGTACAGCAAGAAAATATGAAAGAACATACCAGAGCCATCACTTTCTGACCTGGTTCTTTTAGGCCTCAAAGAAAAGTTACTAGGGATTTTGAGCTATGATTTGACCCAAGATTTGTATGGTGCCTGGCCTGCTAGGGTATATGTGTGCCAGCACAACAAAGGGTCTGGCATAAAGAAAGGATTTTGAACTCTACAGAAATTCCTCCTGCTAGCTCTTTGATGGAATAAAATATTCAGGAATTCAGTTTTGGCCATATTCCTTTTTTTAGTTGTTGGTAACCTCCAATAAACAAGAAAGCAGTAGAAAGGCTGAGGTGGTTGAAGACACATGAGAAGACATTATCTTTCAGGGAGCTTGTAGGAGGGGAGGCCAAGAAGAAAACCATGTCAGACACCAAAGGGAACATAGGAGAAAAAAGGATCCACTGAAACGCATGCTGAAGAGTCAGAAGGAGAGAGAAAAAATGGGAACTAAATCTTCAAATATATGTCTGGGCAGATGCTCAGCCTTCAGGAATTCAACTCTGAAAGCATCTGTATACAGACGCTAAAGCACATGGGCCTAGACGTTGTATTGGTGATGCCCAGTTCTATTCTGAATCCCAAGATTCCTGCCTTGCCTTTGCTCTGAATAATATATTTGTTTACAAAGTTCTGTCCGTCCTTAAAATAAAACGGAAAAAAAAGGAATGGGTTCAGAGGATTTAGAAGATGTCCTGAAACAAATACTTTAGGCAGCATGACCAGCCATATAAATAAAACAATGTCAAATTAACCACACGCGCGCGTGTGCACGCACACACGCACGCTGCGTGGGGGGCACATGTATGCATTCTAATTGCTTGGCCAGCTTTACTTTTGTACAATGTCTCTATAGTCACATACACAATCACACTCCACACATGTCCAAAGTTGTGAAAGATTTCAAGGAAAAAGGAATATCAAGCCTCCAAAATCATATGACTATCCCCTCTGCAGTCCACCTCAGAAAATACACTTGAAACACACACTTCTGGACAGAAGTTATGATTCTAATCAATTGTATAGGTTTTCATTGGTTATACTCAGGTATACTATTCAGGTAAATAGGTAAAATAGAAAGGGTTTTTTTTTAAGAGCTTACTCACTATATCTGTTTAGCATTATCCTTTTTCACATAGACAGTTGTTATAAACCTGCTTGAATGCCTTTTTTAAGCTGCCATTTTCCAAGACTATTTTGGCCATGCTCCAAAACTATCTTTCATTAGCTCAAATAACTTCAATAATTATGACCAGATTTGGCAGCCCTTTGCTCCAATAATAACATTATACAGTTCTGATGCCTTTTTTTCTGTTCTTACCTCTGGCACTCTCAGGGTAGTAATTTTGTACCTCCTCATATTAATGAGTCTTTGTTCCTGTTGTGCACTAATTTTTTCTTTGCTGAACCTTCAGATCTACAGTCGTCCATTTTATGCTGTCATGCAAAGGTGATGTTGATCTACATGTGCGTTAATCTATCATCGGTTGTTCTTCTTGGATTATGCCTAATCTATTTCTTTCGGTTTTATTTTCTCCTTACAATTCCTTATTTGTTTTCTCAGTGTTAGGCATTATTTTAAAACTGTGGGGCTGTCACAGTTAGGTGGGGTGGATCCTATTGGACACTGTACATTTATCAACCAGATCCTAAATTATGTGACCTGGCAGAACTCCATTCAGTTGAAGGAAGAGATGCCGTATCACACCATCAGATGATATGGCCCCCATTTGTTGCTCAAACATGCATTCATTGGACCCTAGACATCCTGCTGTCCATGAGAACATGTTATACTATATTTTATTGTTAAAAATTCATTATCTGACTGCCTTCAGGTAACAAACCAGAGTTGAATTTAGCCCAGAGGAATGATACCATACCTCAAAAAAATCTTTTCCTTACATATTCCCTCTCAATAGCTGTATGCACTAAATGCGAGCTTCACAGTGGATGTGAAGTCCCATTAATGGTAACAGGAGTTACATGTGTAGTCCTAGTACAAGATTAAAATAAAACGTCGTATTTGAGAATCATTATACCAAGACAACGCCAAATCAAAATGAGGAAAATATAAACAGCTAGCAAAGAATCCTGGAAGCATCACAGATTGCTTTTCTGTCTACACCAAATTGAGCCCATTGGATAAAAATACATTTGGCAACAGATAAATCATACACAAACAGGCTGTGTTTGGCTACAAAGATCACTTAAAATTAGTATTCAGACAATAGTGTGGCCAAAGGCAATCCAAAAAAACTGCTGAAGCAGGCACAAGGAGCGCTCATGTGTCACATTGCCACTACTTCAATCTTATTTCTATCTTTTTGAGGCCCTACTCTATAATTTGCCATTTGGATTTTATGTCCTGTGTTGTAATTTCTAAATTTTGCAGGAAATTTCAAACCATTATTGGATCATTTTTAAGCATGTTAAATGTATTTGAAGCCATAGGTTTTAACTATAACCCAGACTATTACACAGTGCACAAATCTCTTAGATTTATCTCACCAGATTATTCCTGGATAGAGGAAAATAGCCCATTAAATTTCAGTGAGTGTGCTATTTTCCTCTCAGCCATTATGATAAATAAGATGTTTGCAAATCAGAGATTCTCACTCTCACAGGCGTAAGCAGGGAAAATAACAGGCGATCTGCCCTCATTTTTATGTTAGCATTTCAACTTAGGTGTTTATGTCTTCTAAACAATTAGATCCTTGAATCAATGGCCGCCTATGTTCGGCTGCATCTCATACAGTACTGACCATGCTGTTGGCATTTTCTCTGTTTGGCTTAAATGTGCTTCTTACTGGTGTAATATATGTAGTATTTTTTGTTTGGGGTAATAATCAATCATGAAGCTTCACAGAAAGGCGAAGCTCCCCAAACCCCATTCTAATCACTCATCCTCCCTACCTCCATTTGCTACTGCTGTGCCGGAAGCCTATACAACACAATCATTATTCCCTTACTTTCCTAGAGAAATCAGTGTGGTTTGAAATCAGTCACATCACTGATACATGGCACAAAATACTCCTAAGAATGCAGGTTAATACTGAACTTATTCCTCAACAAATACAAAGACGATAGCAAAAATGGTATAAGAATAAGCACCACTTACTATGCTGGGCAGGGGTTAGTATTGCACAGTTTTGTTTCCGTCACAGGCTTTGTCCTTGGGTCACAGAAAGAGGAATTCACACGCATGTGATGGTCTTGTAAACAAAGTGTTTTTGCTGTAAAGTGCCCTATGGAGATACCAGCAAAAAATAAAACTAAGTATAACCCAACTTCTAAATAAAAGGAGAAACAGTGTGTTAGTACAGTATTTGAAACTGCAGTACACAGCTCAAATTCATTGTTGATGCAATTTCATTGACTTACGTGGAATTACAGTAGGAGAAAATTTGGTAGCTTATTCTTAACATTAGCTTCCTCTTATGCAATGCAAATGCTATGGCTACCACTGAACTCACCTTTAACATATTGATCTACACAGTGTATTTGCACAGTGTGGCAGTATAGCAGAATCACTGGGTCAAAACCAATAACATGTCAAGCTACCTGTAGGATCCAGGCAGGCTTTCAAAGAGCCTTTTCCATGTAGTTAAAACCTGGCAAAATGTTTGTCACCTTGTTTAGTCTCTGTCTCTATAGCTATCCTTAGCCTGTTTGAGGTTGCTTTGACTGGTGCATATCTAGTTTGAATCATGGAAAAAGACATGTGGGAATAGTGCCTGTGAGTTTATCAGATTAAGATTTAATCAGACAAAAACTGCATTTATCTGAACCTTCAGTGTTTCTGGATGTCAGGGCTTTTGCAATCAAGGAATTAGTCCTGACACATTATGGTAAACATGTAAGTGAGCCGTAGTCTCTTGATCATAAGCGTCCGTATTCTGAGCCAAATCCTCCTTGCTCTATTTCACACAAGTAATCCTGCTGGAACTTGCTATGGGATAGTCTGCCTCTTTCCATGTAAAGATAGTCCACTGAATTCAGTAAGGGCTGCAAATGATTTAAAAACAGTGAGTGACTCCATGGATTTACTTATTTTTCTTTACAGTGGGCACGTCTATACATGAGCATTTACTGTGGAGTAACCGCACATATCTACACGTTCACATCCATACTGTGCAATAAATATGGTAATTTATACTGACTTGAGTGAATAGCATCATGCAGGTATCAAATTTATGCCTGATTAGTTACTCCACAGTAACACACATGTAGATACCGTACTGCACAGTAACACTGTGTGTGTGGACTGACTTGGGACTAACTTTAGTCCCAAGTCAGTCCACACACAGCGTTAATATGCTTTAATGCCTGCATGCATACTGCATACTGTGCAGTAATTTACCGAGCAGTAAATTTAAGCCAGCATAAATGCATGTGTAGACATGCCCAGTACTATGTTATTTACATCACGTGCAGTCCATAGATACAACAAAGACAAGTCAGACAGGCAATACGAGAGCATTTCTAGCTGTTTCTGTCATCCTAAGCATAATGTAACTTATTTCTCTAAGTACTCTGCTATAAATTTTACCTCTATGCTACTTCTTAGCTCCTTTATCATTTCCTTTCTAAGAGCTGTTATCTGGACAGTAATATAGCACATCTTGTGTACTATGTCTTCAAAGGAATCTAATTATTGCTTAAGTGTTGGCCTGAACAAGTTGGGCTGAATCACCAACTTGAATGCTTTCCTGAATTGTGGACAAAATGAGAAAATTCTAAGATAAAGGAAGTTAGATATTTTGTTTGTTTAATAATTGTTGTTAGATAATAAACACCTCTTATACATGCTCATATAGACCATAGTCATATTAAAGGGAGCTGGACTATGGGGAGATGCCTTGACAAGGAGGTACACAAGACTGGAAATAGGAAAATTGCCTACCTCCACCACATGCAGTTGAGCACTCTGACTGTATCGTCACCCAGGAGTAGCTGTGTTTCTTGGCAGATGTCTTGTTCTCACTGATGGCTTTGGGAAATGTGTATTCCCAAGAGATACCAGGATTTGTGCCTTGTAACAAGAGCTAGAGAGTTTAAAAAAAAAGAGGTGAGATTAAAAAAAACAGATTCTGGAATTCTGAAGGTAGCTGAGAATATGTAAAGATGTACCCAAATGAGATATTTAATATGTCACATTTCTCTAAGAGTTCTCAGGATGCTAACTCTTAATTATATACATTTTCAATGACCCAGTGCACCTTTGTAATCCTAATGCAGCATGGTTCCAATGGCAATGCATAAAGCCAAATCATGCTTGGGATGACATGTCACATGATAAGGAACACAGAAAAGTCCCGCATGGGAGTTAGGTTAGGTTAGTTAATGAAACAGAAAAACAGCTAGATGGCATGGAGTAGGACCAAGAACTCCATGACATGTGTTATCTCAGTTTGATCATGACCAGTTTCTTCCTGAACGTATGTCCTGTCTCTTAATCCCTTAGACCTAAAAATACCTCTGCATTGGTAGATGCCTCAGTGTAGGCTCAGAAACCTACTTGTAGCAATGTAGCTGCTGGATAGAGATTTAGAGCTTTAATTTTGGGTACAATTCTCTGTCTTGCACTGTGCAGGAGGACAAACTAGATAATCCTCTGTGACAATGAAATCTATGAATTCATTTGTTGGCACCAGCAAGGCATTTAAACATTTCAGTAAACAAGATTTGAAATGGTTTATTGATTCAGGATCTGTTTAATTTAGGAACAAGGGATGATTCAATAAGAGTCTTCAAATACCTGAAGGGCAATTACAGAGGGGATGGAAATGGGCTTTTCTCTGTAGCCACAGGGGACAGGACTAGGAGCAGTGACCTCAAGATACAGCAGAGGAAATTGAGGTTGGAGATTAGGAGGAACTTTCTGCATATAAGGGTGGGCAGGCATTGGAACAGGTTACCTAAAGAAACTGTGGACTCTCTCCATCCTTGGAAGTTATCAAGAACAGATTAGACAGACACTTCACCGGGATGGCATAGTCAGAGATTATCTTGATTATATCATGCCTGGAGTGGTGGAATGGACTAGATGACCTTGTGAGTTCCTCTCTAGCCTTACTTTCCTATGATCCTAAAGGAAAGGCATGGCTGTAGGCTTGGAATAGAGGTGGTTGAACATGATTTTTTCAGTTCCTTAGCCTTGACATACAAGATAGACATTTTGCTGATAAATGGATAATCCTGCACACTTATTGTAACACTGCCATTACCCCTACAAAGCCAAATGTTGGTGAGAAGTCCATGGAGAAGAAACTCAGTTGGCATAATAGTCAGAATAGCTGAAGTAGCTGGGATGATGACAATTTATGCCAGTTGAAGAGCTGCTCATGAATATGTCTATGGGAAAGTATATAACTCTCCTTTGTGCATAGTGCATCTTCCTTCCCATTTGTGTCTGTGCATGGTCTGACTAGCATCAGAAATATATTTTTTACTATGGTAAGTAAGTAGCAACTTAATTGAGTGGGTCTGGATTTTGGAGGTGCTCCTCAATGTGCAGTTCACTGCATTTAACATATTCCTGATGAACTGTATTTCACCCTTAATTTGCAAAACGTTTTGAAGTTTACTGAGCTTATTCCAATAAAATATGGAATAAAATGAATACAAGGTGAATAAAAGCCTGATACATATTTGAACTTGAATTTGAATTTAAACAGAAATGCCTATTTTATATCATTTGTTTTCAACAGGGCTTTTTGACAGCTAAGTTGCGCTTATATATATCCATGTTCCATAGAAACAGTGTCACCCTTATATTGGTTTTAAAATTATAGAGTTCTATTAAGTTTTATTTCCTCAGCAATATGGATCTGACCACTACAAATATACAGAGCAGGTGCAGTTAACCTCGTTTCCTAACCACAATTTTGATAAGTGTTAACATTTAAAAACAATTCTAGTTTGTGTTAATGATTACCTTAAGGGATACTAATAAAATATGGCAGCCAGTCGGTATCAATTAATGTCATACGATGTCTAACCTAAGTGCACAAGCACATCCATGTAGGTAGGCATGGTCTCTAAACAGATGGGTTTCAAAAACCAGCAGCAAACTTAAGTTTGTCTTTTATGTTCAAGAAATGTTATAAAATGTTTAAATGCACCCAAGGGGTTTCAGGTATTCTGAATATGTACATAATGGAGAAAAGAAATGACCCATGATAGTGAAAATTCAGAAGAAATTCACATGAACTGCAGTGTAATAATACTGAACACATGAAGGATTTGAACAAAGTAATATTTATTTTTCAGAAGAAAGAGAAAAGGAAGCTGTGTTTTCCATTCCTAGCAGCCAGATATTTTATTTCAGTCAGTGACTCTTGATATTGCTCTAGACTGAGAACATAGGAGTTCAGACCATTTGCAGGCAAAATATATTCATTCAGCAATACAGTATACTCTCTGTTTCACTGCAAAATTCAGTTGGAGACTCCTAATAGTCAGAGTAATATAATTTGGGGCATTTTATGTTAAACTAAAATCAAAATTGACCTTCTACTGACACGTCCACATAATAGACCTTCCACTGACACATGCAGAGACTGACTCATAATAGGAGTAAGATACCTTATAGTTGTACATACACAAAGTCTTAATTATCTACTCTTGTGCTTCAATGAATAATTTTGACTAGTTTTGAAGCTGGGCTTGCTTGCAGGGAAACAGAAAGTAAGGAGAGGGAGGGGGAAAAGCAGGGAAGGACTGCTCTCATATTGACTGTGTAGCTAGCCAGTGACTGTGATCTTTCCCTGAGGTCCCTTCCAATGCAGGGATGGAAAAACAGCTGCGCCGTAATACACACATATAGTCACGTGTCATGAGTTTTGCTTGTCATCAGCTTGAGGTGCAGTTTCCCAGAAACCCCTGCACCTATCTCCTTGACACTTGGCAGGCTTTGTGGCCTCAGCAGGAGCTACCATCCCTGCAGTTTCCATCCCCCTGCGTCTTCACACTTACAAGTGACAAGGGTTTTGCTTTCAAGAATTTGAGGTGAAGTTTCCCAGAAAGTTATAGGCAGTTTTGCACTTCTCCATTATAGCCTATGGGCAAAATGTCAAAACAGTGTTGAAACAGCGAAAGAGTTTCGACGAAACAAAACGGAACAGTGCTTCAAAACTAAATGAAACCCTGTCCTACCAAAACATTGAAATGGAAGTCAAAATGAAATGGTGCCATTTCGCACAGCCCTAATTTTGACATAAGTATTGTTATGATTTATAGTACACACAAGAAGATGGCATCAAGATTCGTCTTCTATTAGTATTGCATACATAAAAACAATGTTGAAAAATTCTGCAGGTTGTTTAGTCAAGCCCTCAAAAGTTAGCAAACACTAGAATTATGCATATCGGGGAAGCCTTAAATCAGCTTCTTTGTACATGTGTATTATGATATAATGTTTAATTAAATCATCGTACTGTTCGTATTATTTCTTTCCATCAGACTGTTCCTCTCTTTAGTACAGGGGTAGGCAAAATGCAGCCTGGGAGCCAGACGCAGCCCACCAAGTCATTCTATCCAGCCTGCGGGGCCCCTAAAAATTTAGAAAAATAATATTTATCTGCCCCTGGCTGCCTATCATGTGGCCCTCGATGGCTTGCCAAAACTCAGTAAGTGGCCCTCCACCTGAAATAATTGCCCACCCCTGCTTAGTGCTCACTTAATGAGGAACTATTCAATATTTTGTTTTCTCCTTATTATCTGGTGTGAGGCCTCATGCCTACTTTACTTGCTTACTCTCACTCTTGCTCTTTGGGTGGTATTATTAGTTTCCTCAGGGGCTTTTTTCTATGACACTCATTACTATCAAATCTGGCATAGGTGACCAGCCAGGTTGGTACCTTTAGATCCACTGCCCGGACTTCAGCCACTTGAACTAATGGAGTAAATAGTGGCAATAGTAAGTTGTCATCCATTCTGAGGTCTAACATTAGAGGAAGGACTTAGATTCCAAGCTATTTGGGTTCCATGTCAGATGTTGGACAAACTGAAAAGTATTTGTTGAGATTCAGAAGCAGTTTAACAATATTGTGTTAGTACCTATGTGCCCCAGGCATGGACTTCGAACCTCATTCTGCTGGGCGCTCTACAAACAGAGCAACAAGACAGCCTCAATTTTGGCAGATGACAGGTCAAGATGACAATTTATCTCAGAGAAGCCCCTAGACTAATGTTATGAAGTAACCTACCTGCTAAGAATTTCAGCTGTACTACTCTTTACTTTAGGGGCTCTTAAAGTATAGGCAGGGAACGAAGCAAATGTAGTCTAAAACTGGAGAAGTAGAATTCAGATCAAAGAAGAGGAAGAATGAGAAGATAAAAGGGACCTGACAACCAATCCCTTTCACTTCACTGAAGCACAGGGAGATTGCCACACTGACAGCATTGAGAAGAAAGAGAGTATACGATCTCTCACAAGTTAGAACAAGACAGGCCAGTGTCTGTCACTTAACAGTCATGTAAGAAGTTGTCAGTACCACACTACGTGCATCTGGGCCAAATCCGGCTCATCTCTGAAAAGGGAAGATTGGTCCACACATTTTAAATATCTGAGCTGGGATACACAGATGCTTCCTGAATATGAGAATAAATTACTATAGTTATTGCAAGGACACAAGTTAATTTCCCAATCACCTGCAGTCAGCTACTCTGACTGGTAAATCATGGAGATGGAAACCAAGGCAAGAGCTCCTCTATATCCATTTGCTCAAAAGAGGGAATATATAGACTTGGACCTTGGATCTAGGCATAGTGAGCCAAACACCTTCTTCTTTCCACCCTTGTTCAGCTAAATAGCACAGTTTTATATGACTACCGAGAACCCAGCACTTTACAGTTCAGAATTCTAGAAACAGCATCTATATTGTGGCATTCATCTGAAACGACAGCACACTGTTCCTTTAAATTCAGTCAAGAATGCAAACTATTGAAAAGCTGCAATTTGTTAATTTAGCAAGCATATATGAATAGTTCTTCAATCATATTTTCAAGCATTCATTTTGAAGCCCTTCTCTAACAACCCAATAACTAAAGTCTGTATATAGCGCCAAGTTATCAGACCTACAAATTTGGAAAGACCTCCAATGCTCCAGTCTACTTAACTGGACGTATTCCAAAGTCTTTTCAGCCAATTGGCATTTGCTCCCAAATTTACAGCTGGCAAACAACTGCTTTAAACATTTCCAGGTTCTCAACAGAACTGTTTAATGTCTACCTTTAACACACCAACCACCTGACTTCAGACACAACACTCAGCAGCTCTGACCGCAGGGCGTAGTGTTATAAAATTTACAGCTTCTTGAGTTTGAAAACCACAGACTTGATGGCTGGAATTTGCCAGATCTACTCTGACGAAAGAGCTGTGGCTTTTGCTTAGGGCATAAAATGTTAAAACAATGGATAAATTGAAGTCTCTTGAGTAAATAACCCTTTTCTTTTGCTGCTAATTTTGATTTCAAAGCTAAAACAATAAATTTTCTGAGCCACCTGTACATCTGCTCCTCTGTCTAAGGTCCTTTTCCTTGCCTATCCCAGGTTTCCCATACCACACCTACATTTGCAGGTCAAACCTTTTAGGTGGCTGTCGGTGCATCCTTTGGCTGAGTGACCAATTTGTATTTTTAAATCATGTTTTTGTGTAACAAGAATACATTAAGTCACTGGCAACATAGTGCCATAAATTACATTGGCTAAGACAAGATAAAAAGCCCACAATATCCTGCATAATGTAGAAGCGAACACATAAGTGGTGTATGTAATCTGTCAGGAAAAGGACAGATACAGCGCTTGTGTAGGGCAAGGAGACAAAAATGAGAAAAGAATTGGAAATTGATTATAAAACAGAAAACAAAGTTATCGTCACCCATGTGTACGGCAGTAAGTTTTTTCATGGGCTCATAGTACCTGCGGGTCATTTACAGAGAAAGCTTTGTACCCAGATCCTGAATACTAGCACCTCCATTAAGAAGTTTGCCGCTGGGTCCAAAATTTGAGGATCACTATCCATCAGTGGCACTAATATGATTATTTCTTTGCTGTACAATATACCCAAAATTTTACTTCCTACCAACTGTCAATATTCTAAGCCAGATTCTGATTTCACTGGCCTTTGCATACATCTAAAATAATTCATCTGACTTCTCTGGACTGCTTCTCTTTTCCATTGTGTAAAAGAGGTCAATATACATATGTGGCATATACATTATGTGCCTCAATAAACATCTATTAGGAAGTTAGTGATGCTATACTGAAGGGATCTATCTAGTAACACCAGATGCTTCAGAGGAAAAAGAAAATCCTTATAATGGATAATGAAAACATGGGAGGATTCTCCCATCAGCTTCTTGTTAGCTTAATCCATGAACCAAAAGGATTTCTATCCTTTAAGTATTTCTAGAAGGCATCTTAAGTAGATCTTACTAAAAGCTTATGAAAAATTAGGACTCTTGAAGTAAGCCTACTAATGGCATTAAAAAAAACAAAACAGCGTAGCTTTGGAAGGTCCTGTATGATTTCACTCTTACTTTCATCTGTTCCAGATTTATCTGGTAGTGTTATTGTATTTCCTTTGTCTTTTTAACTATTCACATGCTAAATACACAATCTTACAAGATGCCATCCAGCAAATCGCTTTTCACTTAAAAGGACCCATTTATTCCCTGTACTGAATCTACATCTGTATCTTATCAGCATATCTTTGCTCTCTCCCACTCACCCTCTCTTCAGGGGAAATCAGTATGAATTTATCATTGAGCAGCTAATAATAAATGTAATGCCTTATAACTGCAAATTGGCTCTCTCCCAGTGGTAGATCATCAGTAAAGTCATTCCACCTGGCTTCCTTTTTCCCTATTGACAAGAGGAAGTGATTTACTGCTTCTAATTAGACATGTTTTCCCACTTTGAAGCCCCATTCACCTTCTTTTCCAGTAAATGTTCCCCTCTTTTTAAAAGCATCCCTTCCATCTGTTCCTTATTGCTGTCAAGATAAACCATCTCCTTTCAGTGAGGTTTCCTAAATTCTCCTATTCAACATGTTGTCATTTTGGCCAAAGGCTTTAATCTTCCCATTCCTGTTTAATCAATTCATTGATTCTGTGTCGTATCACCTGAAAAAAAGGTCACTGTGCTTTCTCAAATGGTGGAATATTTCATTAATAAAACAAAAGACCTAGATGGCACTTAATATTGAATCCCAATCAATTTAACAATCCAGCGCTGAGCTAATTTTTTCTCACTCATATCTATGAGATATTTCCTACTAACTGAGCATGACTACGTGTTCATTAATGCACCACAGTTACTGCGCATCTAGTTTAGTACTTCCTTAATGAAGTACTAACTGATAGGGTGATTCAATTTGGAGGAGATTTGGCCTGATTCAGTGGCCGAATCTCCAAATCTGAATCAAATCAGGAGGCCAATAAAAAGGTTCAAATCAATTCAAAGCCTCCAAATCTTCAGAAAATATTCAGAGAGCTTCGATGGTTCAAACAGTCCCTGGTGGCTGCAACAGGGAGCTGGAGCCGGACTCGGAGCTGGTAAGTTGGGGGTGGGGAAGGGGG
>NW_017728998.1:12794325-12796904 GCF_001723915.1 Gavialis gangeticus | reverse complement strand
CACTCTTCCAGCCTCCCCATGGCTGACCCGCCCACCCCAGCTCCAGCCCTTTAAGAAGAAAAAAAACAACAAAAACCCCGAGACTCACCGGCTCCTGCAGGAGCCTCGGGGCTTTGGAGGGCTCATGCAGAGTTCCCCACATGGTGCAGGACAGCGGAGGTCACCCCCCCTGCCCAGCAGCACCCAGTGAGCTGGGGCTTTTTTTTTTTTTTTGATGCCAGGAGCTGGGGCGGGTGGGGCAGCCATTGCCCGGGCTTGGAGAGCGGATGGGCCCGGCCTGCGTGATTCAGAGATTTGACTGAATCGATTCGGGATAGTGATTCAAATCTCCAACTCAGTATGGCTGAATCGACTGAATCCAAATACGAAGTGAACACTAGCCGCTTTGCACAGGTCTACTACCTGAATACCCAGTAACTACATCTCATCCCATTGGTTGGTTAGAACATAAAAACATTGTTTTGTTTTATTGTATTCTATAATGTTAGTCAATTTGGGTGGAATGGCAAATCATTTGAGGCTACTAGAAGTCCTAACAACTCTCAGAAGATCCTTTAGAAACCTGTAGTTGTTTCTGGTGGCCAAAGTGTCTCTTCATTGCTGCTAATCCACTGCGGAAAAACATCTTTTTGTACTTGCTTCTTGCCAATGTTAGGCCTGATTTCCAAGACTAGGTAAATGCCATGTTGAACCCATATTATTATCCTTTCTTAGATGAATCTTGTTCTAAATAAGCAGAAGAAACCACTGACAACTTCCTCAAATTTAAACCGGATGACCTTAAATTACCTATGCCTGAATCTCAGACAAATGTCAGAGGACTGAGCATTCAACTGCATTAAAAAAGTAATTCCAGTATGTCTCCACTTAAGATGACACATTGTATTACCAAAACCAGATGTTAAAAAGCCTACTATTAATTCCTGACCCCAGATTATCATTTAACTATCACATTTCTACCACTTTAAGTCTTGTCTATTTTTTTTTTCATCTAGTCTGAAACTGGCCATTTTGGGAGTTGCATTCTGAATCCACAGAAATACGTGCTTTTGTCATCTAAGTTTTCATTGGCTTCTGTAAACCCACAATCAGCAAACTATAAATAATGTGAACTGTAACTACAGAGCTTTGCACTGCTTCCAAGAAGCACTGACATCTGGGATAACTGTTGTGCTTTAATGCCTGTAAGTGATTTCTCTCATTGTACTGTATAGTAAAAAAAAAACCCAACCCTCCAGTGAATTTTGCTTTCAAGCTTTACACTTTCAAGAGATGTTCTAATGAAATCCCACTGCTTCTGCACATTTCATTTCACATTCTTCTCTCAATTTCATTCTCTTCCACTAAAAACAGTTGGCCACTGATGTTTGTATTTTTCTCACCGCAACCCAGCTAAATTACAGATTCTCTCTCTTTTGTCTTACTTGGTATGACTGTCCCCCATAATTATATATACTGGTTGTAATATTCCAATGTAAATATGAAAATCCCTACATCATGCTTTTCTTGTCTTTCACCAATCCTTCAATAGCATTTTAATGATACTGTAAAACTGATTTTAAGATACTTGCTCATTTAAACCCTTTGAATAATCAGGGACTCTACTGCATGTAAGATGTATTTAATAGCTTAAGATAAGGTTGCCTCTTGTCTGATGTGCCCAAGGAGGCAGTGAAGATCCTGAATATTACTGTGGAAGTCATGGGTCACAATGACCCATCCTATCAGGAGGTGGGTAGCATGGGACAATGAACAAATGGAGCCATTAACTACTACGGCCCCCCAGTGAATGCTGTGCTCAGTATACCTGATCCAGATAAACAACGAACTATTGGAAATTGCTTTGCTTTGGGAGTAAGAGTTGGAGAGAGGGAGAAACCATAGGCTTAACTGTGAGAGGATGTGATACCCCTTCCTTGACTTATTATAATTCCACAATCTGTCCTTTAGTGCTTTTGAATACCCTGATATCCCCTAGGAGGAAAAGGCATACAATATAGTAAAACAAAATTCTGGGGGCCATTCAAAATCTTTAAAAGAAGAATTTTAATAAAGATGTATCCTATTTAAATCTCCTACCATCTCTTAAAACATGGTTCCAATTACCTTTTGGAGGATACCTGCATGCAAAGATTAAATAAACTCATTCTGTTCGGAGGATCATCCTGGAAGATGCAGTAGGTACACTAACAAAACCTGACAGACCTTCCCTCCTCCATGTGTCCATGCTAGTATTCAGCGTGTACATACATACATCAATTATGCGCCCCCATGCAGGAGTTTAGTTACCCTTTTGCACCCTCCATGGAAATCTGTTCTAGTGAATGACAACTAAATACTGGCTGAACCTTGGGAGAAAATTGGTGTGCAATAAAATATTGCTTTTTTGAGAGAGACTTAAGTGTTGACTATATACAAGTTGACAACTGTAGGAAAACCTCATCCTGTACAGTCTTACATCATGGGAATATAGAGTTGCTGGCATGTCAAAAGGGTAAGTAGGACTTGGCTCCCAAATGTGTTGTTGAAATACCTCTTATAATTAGCTATCTGTAGCTGAAACAGGATTTGCTTCATCC
>NW_017728998.1:12783280-12789325 GCF_001723915.1 Gavialis gangeticus | reverse complement strand
ACAGTCTTACATCATGGGAATATAGAGTTGCTGGCATGTCAAAAGGGTAAGTAGGACTTGGCTCCCAAATGTGTTGTTGAAATACCTCTTATAATTAGCTATCTGTAGCTGAAACAGGATTTGCTTCATCCTTTTTACTGAAAACAGTAAATTGCCATATTATATTTTAGAAGCATGCATGGTTTCTGATCACAAGGTCTGTGTTCATTTTTAATTTAGATCACCTTTTCAATGGTTTACAGCAACGGTTCTCAACCTTTTTTTAGACTCAAGGTTCCCCTTGTTAGACTCAAGGCATCCCTTGGGAAATGCCAGCTCTTAGTTTTTACTCGTCTTTGACTACAGAAACATAATAGAGCAATTCTTCTGTTGCAAAAACTCAGAAAGGCCACAACAAGTCAGAATGTTTTTTTCATTATGAATTCCTGTTTGAAATCACTAGGTTTAACTTGTGAATCATGCACACCTACAGTGCTAATATTGTGATGCACCCCATATCACCCTTGAAAGGATCTCAAGATACTCCAGGGTGCTTCAACACACTGGCTGAAAACTACTGGCTTAAGAATCAGTGATGGAGCCAAAATAGCATACCCTTTTTGGAGAGAAAACATTTCACATTTCTAAAGGAAACAGGCTGTTGAAACTGTGGAGGGTAAAAAAATGATATTAGCTACAATTCACAGATTATATAATTTGGGAAAACGCAGCATATTCTCTAACTTATTTCTCATTTAAAATCCCTAGTTGCCCATGATAGCAGTGTAGGTATTTCAATAAAAATATATGGGAAGTTTAAATAAGCCCTCATAGGAGCAATAGCCTCAGGTTAAATGTGAAATCTTTGTGAGGCTCTTTAGCATTATTTGATAGACTGAAAATAGACGTGTTGTTTGGCATTAAAACAAGACAGTGTTTTAATCTATATATTTCAAGACTTTTACATGCTCAGCAATGAAGTAGGTCATCTTGTATGTCAATTCATAATTCATGCTTTAGTTTTGAGGCCTATAACAATATAGCTCAAATTACATTGCATTATGACACATTAGATTTATAAGTGCACTTGCAGCTTTTCTATAAGGCTATTTTAGAAATGGGTTCAGTCTGGGAATCATATCTGCAATTTGTTACTTTTACACTATGCTATTCCTGTAAGCGTTAACTCACGTGGAGAATGAAAGTGTCTGACCTGACAAAACAGAAGCTTTGTAAAAGCATATAAAATCAGGATAAAATGATCAATGAAAAAAATGCCTTTGGTCCACAATTCAGCATTTCATCCGTAAGCAAAGCACTTAAGAATATGTTTAAGCCCTATTGGCTTCAATAACACTTACAGACACGTTTAAAATTTCTAAAAAGTGCTTAACTGCTTTGCTGACTTGGATCCTTTAGAAATGAATCCTTTCTCCATTTCTTGGACAGTGCCAGTTTTCAATTTGTGAGAATTGGCTGCCTCCAAGATAGGGTACAACACTCAATGTTGCCTTCCATATGTACACTGCAGGCAAAGCAACACATTTGATAGTAATCTCAATTAAGCGCTACTGGAAAGTGTGGGAAAGAGCTGAAGTCTACAGGGGAAGGACTGCTGCTTCACTCTGAAAGTTAAGGATTCATCAAAACACACCAGACAAGCTTAGAAGATCCAGGGATTTGCCAAAGATTTCCAGCAAAGCAGGTAAAATAATGTAGCCAGCAGTAACTAGGGCCTCTGTAATTATCATCAACTAGCAATTGGCCTTCAGGTGTTCTGAGGCACATTAAAGGAAAGTCTGGTAAAAGCAACCTGAAGAGGAAAGGGATTTATTTTACCCAGAACAAAAGTGTGTATACTTGGCTCCAATTCTATAACCAAACCAAACGAAAGACAATATACACACCAAATTTCTTTCCAATTACATTCAGTTCTATCCCAGGACACCTGATGAAGAGAACAGGTGACAGATATTTGACTCCAAAATATGTTTTCTTTCACCTTCCTTCTTTATAGCATTAGCTATAACACAGCATCAATAAAAATGATGTATGTATCAACATGTGGTAGATATATGCACACTTAGACAACTGATTACCTAATCTGCATGCACAAATGCTGCACATGCATAGAGTCAGAGGCAATATTTGAACACGTGTTTAACCATGATGATTCATTTTGACATGTGTATCACTCAAGTTTACTGTGTAGTATTTGTAGGATGAACTTATCTCCATTACCATGGTGTGCCAGCTGAAAAATAATGTTGCGTGGAGCACTCTAGACTTTTTTTTCTTTTCATAAACCTCGTGGCAATTTGCTAAGCCCCAGACCTTGATAAACTGGTGAAAGGCCTTTCAATCTAGCATGACTACACAATTAAGTCTGAATAGTACCATGACTCATGCTATTCTTTAATCTGTCTGAGAGCTACCGCACTGAACTAAAGCTGTCGTTGCTAATTCTGTAATAGACATCAATGATAGAATAAACAGAAGAAAGCTTACTTCAAAGACTAGTGTCTCATTAGTCGGCCCTGCCGCATATAGACTCTCTGGATGGTTAAAAGAGCGTTGATAATCAAAAGTTGTCCCAGCAAAAGAAAACTTTCCTGGCCAGTCAATTGTCCAGTCCCCTGTGAGATAATACTTCTTATTTAGGTTGCGCACTGCAAGGTAGCTGGTGGAGATTTGCATTTCCTGGATTTCAATACTACGTGCTCCGGCTGGAACAGTGACTACTGGATAATAGTCTAAAATTGAAAGAATAAAATAATATTTTTGTAGCAGTCATTAAAAAAAGGACCTTAATCTAACTAAACCTGGAATCTCAAAGGCATTACATAGAAAGCAGACTTGATCCACCAAAGTGGTTGCTCCAGTTTTAAGATGGCAGACTTTAAAGGATCTACACCTGCTTATGACTGGAGCAACCTAAGGATCAATCAGTTCTTGGATTTTTTTTTCTTTTTGACTTCAGACTGATAAAGTACAAGTTCTTTCATGTTAATACATATCAGAACAGTACTCCTGTATCTGAATTGTTCTCCCATGCCTTTTCAGTATTTCCTACACAAGTGGTAAAAGGTGGTGTTTAACGCACAACACCAGCATGCTTTGGGCATGAAATAAACCCAGGCACAAAGAGCTTGTCCTGAAGTCTTAAACGCTACTCGATCTCTCCTGGTGAAGAGATTTGCCTTGTCATCTAATATTTTCCCAACAAAGCATTTTAATTCTATATGTCTACAGCAGAGCTACTTGTGTGTCCTATACAACTAGGATTTGAGAGCCTCAAAATAGTTAAGTGTTTATCCTCACAATACCTTGGTGTGATAAGAAAATGCCATTATCTCCATTTTACAGCTGGACAGGTGGAGGCTCAGAGGGCATTCATCTGAAAGGGCACGTTCATTAATACACCATAGTTACTGAGCATTAAATTTAGTATTTGAGTAACCAAGTACTAAATCAATGCGCAGTAACTCGTGCTACTGCACAGTAGCACCAGCGCATGGGTTTTTAGTAATGCTAACTGTGCAGTAGCCTAACATTACTGCTCAGTAGTGTATTAGCACAGTTTTTGCCTGGCACGCTACTGCACAGTATTAGGCTACTGCACAGTTAGCGTCTTGTGTAGATAAGCCCAAAATAAATGACTGGCTTGAGGATCACACATTGTCTATGGCAGAGGAGGGAAGTGAAGCTGGGTCCCCCAAACCCCAGATCTATGGTCTAATCCCTGAGCCATTCATGCAAGTTCTAAAGGAGCTATCTCACCAAACGCACAAAAAATCCACGTGCTCATCATTAGCCAGTGATCATTTTTCACAATCCACTAAAGCTGGTTAGAGAGATACTTTTTCTCACCTGTGCCATCAAAGTCTTTCACGGTTGTTTTTATTTAAAAAAAAATCAAGCAAAAATCATTCAAACGGAAAAACAGGTGAGGAAAGTCTATTAAGAAATGGCAGGCATTCTTGCAACTTAGCTAACTAAGACTGATGTTCACAGTTTTTACTGTTACCAAGAAACAGGAGAAATATGAACTCTCCTCTCACTCTCTTGGTGAGTTTCAGTTCACATCTGGACCCTGAGCCCCTGCCTTAATGAGCAAATAGTTGTGCACATTGAACAGGGATAAAGTAGAGCAATGAGTTGATGATCACGTGGGAGCAGCTTTCCTTACCATTAGCTTTGTGTTGGATCAAGTATTGGCCTTTAAAAAACTTGCATGTTGAATTATCTCCTTTGCAAACTCCACAAGCATCCAATGCAGCTTTTGATCCAAGTCCATGATCACACCCAACTTGCTGTAACCAAAAGGCAGAAGTAAAGGGCTCAGGAATTTAAAGTAACAGCTGCATTTTGTATTAAGGACCCAGTCATTCACTTGAATAAAAAGAAATTAGGATCAAAGGAAATTGTCTTACTTCACAAACTCCATCAATGCAAACGTCATATGCGTTGGGGAAACATGGGGTTCCATCCTTCACTTTGCTGGACATTGCAAAGAAAAAATCAAAGTCTTCAGCTGTGCAGTACAGCTTACATCTATCTTCCTCTGAAAATATACAAAGACATTAGCAGATACATAGCAGGGTGCAGAGTATTGATGTTATTCCATCCTACATCAGCAGTGACAATAAAAACCACTATAACTGAGTGATTTATCATGTATTTGAAATACCAAAGGAGTAGAAATGCAGCCAAATACAGTAGCTCATACATTGCCATTTTTAACTCTCACATGAATTTGAAATTCACACAAGTATAATTAAAATCCAACAGCAGCCTAAAAACAGACATATGTCATTAGTTCTTCTGCTGACGTGGCCCCAAATTTCAGCACCTCTTGACCACCGTTTCAAGTTTCATTTTTTATTAAGAAAGATAAATTTGGGATTTGTAATATTTTCACTGATTTTTTTTTCTTAAAAAATGAAAATATGTAAGATAGCACAAATGATCATCTTAAGAGGAAGCTAGGACTAAAGCCAGCTTTCCCATTTAAAATATTTTTTTCCTAAATAGAGTTGCATTGGTATCTGTCAATCAACATTCTTCCTATACCTGCATCTTATATTATAACGTAAGGGGGACTTTACATGGGAGATTTCAGAACTCTTATTATTGTATTTTAATTTTTCAAAAAACAAGAGACTAGTTAGACTCCTAAATCTATATTTAGGCTTTTAAACAAGTATAGAATCATAAAAAATAGGGTTGGAAGGGACCTCAAGAGGTCATCTAGTTCAACCTCCTGATCAAACCAGGACCACCCCCAACTAGATCATCCCAAAAAACAACAAGGCTTGCTCTAGCTGGTTCTTGAAAACCTCCAAGGATAGAGATTCCACATCCTCTCTGGGTAACCTGTGGGTAACTGCTTTACTACTCTCCTTGTGAGAGAGTTTCTCCCAGTATCTACCCTAAACTTCCCATCATAGATTTCATAGATATTAGGGCTGGAAGGGACCTGGTGAGATCATCTAGTCCAGTCCCCTGCCCAAGGGCAGAAAGTCAGCTGGGGTCAAAGGACCCTAGCAAGATAATCGTCCAAGCACATTTTGAATGTGTCCAGAGTAGGTGCTTGCACCACTTCTGGGGGAGTCTATTCCAGACTCTGCATACTCAGACAGTAAAGAACAGGCCTGTGTGAAAAGGGAACTATTCAGTTTGAATCTTGATTCAGCCAATTCGGATGCCAGAGATTCAATTCGGAGATCCGAATCGTTTTTCTGAATTGATTCGGAAAAGATTTGGTGATTCAAAGATTTGGCCATAGAGTATAATGGGGAATTGATGAAATAGCTATAACTTTGTTGTTTTTTGCTGATTTGGATGAAACATGTGGGGGCCATAGCCTCTGCTGGGAGCATGATGCCTGCCAAGATTCAAGGTGATAGGTGCATGGGTTTCTGGGAAACTGCACCTCAAAGTCCTGAAAGCAAAACTCATGTCACGTGTGTGTATTAAGCCACAAAAGAGTGAAAACTGCAGAGGTGGTAGCTCTTGCTGAGGCCACAAAGCCTTCCAAGTGTCAAGGAGATAGGTGTAGGGGTG